>NW_028297127.1:10336415-10516415 GCF_055798465.1 Pogonomyrmex barbatus
TTTCTGTTCTTTAGAATCCTCATAGTGTTCCAAACATATGTAAAGATTACTAAAACCATTAATTGAGCTGCAAAATTTTATAAATGTCTGTCTCTTCTTTGCATTAATAACTTTCCTACAAATTGCTTTGTGTTTCTTATATTCTATAAATATCTATATATTATGTTGCTTTTTAAATTCTTTGAGTGCTCTATTTCTATTTTTTATAACCTCTTCGCATTCCTGGTCCCACCATTTCGCCGGTGGTAATGTGTTTCTGCTTTTTATTCTATGTCTATTACTATCTTGTTCATTTTTTTTAGCTTTTTTGGATTACACTGATATATGGCTTTCTTCTTTGCGTTTGTATGCAAATTATATGCTGAATCTATATCCTCTTCTCTTATCCTTTTACTCACTTCTTGTGATTTATATAATCTCCTCTGTATTAGTATAATTTTCCCAAGCCATCTTTTTTATTGTTATCCTATTTATTCTTACTGTATCTGACTACCATCCTAGCAAAATGAATTCTTATAGAATAATGGTCCGATCCCTACGAATCCGTTTCCTATTTACAATGTATTTCGTCAATAAAATCCATCGATCCTACTACTAAGTCTATATTACTATCTCGTTGCCCTATTCTCGAGCTAGTATCATAATTATAACAAATGAGGCTCTCCTCGTCCATTATTTCTTCCATCCTCTCGCCATTAAAGTCAGTATGATAGCAATTCTAGTTCATGTCATGTGCATTGAAGTCATCTACAAACAAGTTCGAAAAGCTATTATATTTCGTATCTAATACTTGTTTCCATTGCGTCCTCGAGTTTATGTAGCCCGGTCTCCTGTATATTGTTATGAAATTAAATGTGCTATTGACATTTTGGATCGTTATGCCTATAACATCAAACACTTGATGATGTATTCCTATATCTTTTTTGATAATATCAAAATTAATATTCTTATTTACTATTATTGCGATCCCTCCGCTATTTCCTCTAGCGTTTATCATATGTGTACGGTACCCTGCAAAATAAACTTTAGCACTTCTCATGGCTTTGATTTCAGTCAATACTACTATATCAATATCCCGTATTTTATGCTGTAGCTCATTCTTCTTTGTGTAAAGATCTCTATAATTCCAAACTACCATGCTTAAATTGAATGTGTCTAGTAAAGTTATGGATATTAATGTTCTAATAAAATAAAATTGTACTTGGAATCTTATATATTGTCAAGAATATATTGTTAGGTATAATGGAGCAATAGATATATTAACTAAAGTAGCAATGTTTTGTATCATATTGTCAGTCTTTCCTTTTTCTATTATACTACTGTTACGTCCGAGGTTTTTGAAGAAAGATAATACCTTCCGTCAGGAGGAGGAGAACTCGGGTGGACGCACGGAACCTTTGTTGTTCTCACAGATCGACGTCATGAGGTCGATCCGCGAGTCGAACGTGCGTTAAGGGGACAGAAATCGGGTCAGTGTCAGCTGACCGTTATAACCCTTACCTGCGCCAGCGTTATCGGTGGTCCGTTTTAGGTCAGAGAACCGAATCTTTTTAACCAGGGATGGACCTCGTGCGATCTTCAGGAAGCCGTGAACGGTTCGGGGTCAAGTTTTTTGGTAAATAAATCGAGACGGAATTCGAGTTAACTATGATTTAATAATAAAAAAAAGGAAATACAATATGTTAATTCTAAGATTCTACGAAGCGGTGCAAATATTACAGTGTACATTTGAATATGGAAGTACTGGTTTCAAAAATTTTATACATAGAACTTCAAATAATAATAAATAAAAAAAAATCTGATATCTATATTCTCAATTGTTCTAATTGGGGCAAAACATTGGTAATTGCGAGTATATCGATGGGATCAGGTTGCAGATATGGCGGAGGATTAGGGTGAGCGCTACGGAAACCCTTCACTGGAACAAAGTAGGAAAGAGGGTCATGGGAAATATACATAGCGATAATATCGTGAACTTGGTGTTTTGAGATTTGATCCCAAAACTGACTGTCGGGTTTGAACTTTCTTTTAATGTAAAAGGTTTCCAGGAGGTGGATGGGTGGGAGAGCGGGGAAATTGACGGACGAGGTCGTAGAATTTTTTCACGTCGAAGTGCTCTGGATTGCACTTTCTCAAAGTCTGCCTCGGAGCGGAGAGCGGTGGCGTAAAGAGATGTCAGAGAGTCTCGGCTCTATTTCGATTAAGCGCTCCGCGAGTTCCTCGTCGGTTTCGCGACGAATTCGTTTGTTGAGCTTCTCCCGACGGTGTCGCAATGCCCGTTTCGTTCGCTTGTTCAGGATGGCGTTCGTTTGGTTCACTATATAAATACAAGAGTTAGATGAGAGAGAGAGTGAGATGAGAGTGGTAGAAGAATTGAGGAATCGTGATAAGGCAGCTTCACCGAGTCAATCGGCGGCTTGCCAAGTCAGTATGTGGAGAAATCAGGGAAGGCAGCTTCACCGAGTTAATCGGCGGCTTGCCCATTTGGAATGTTGAAGAATTTTAAGAAAGCAATTATATCAAAATCACGAACCAAACAGCCATCTACCGCAGGAAAGGGGTAATAAAAATGGACTTACTTTTGTCGTGGCGGGCGCTGGTGATGGGCGAGAAGTGTGGTGCCTACGCTGGATCGTGGATCGTATACGTGAATAAAGGTATCGCGCACAGATTCTAACTGAGAGAAAGAAAAAATTGGCGACAACCTCGGATGGTCCTGATCCGTCCGTCAAAGTGACGTGGGGCGATGTGAAGAGAGAAGAGAGCGATCCGCTCCAAGTCGCGGTTTTTAAAGGGTTCCGAAGGGGTGGGAATATCTGACGGCGTGATGGATTTCCGCGTTGACTTGTCGAATGATAGTTTAGAAAAATTGTGAGTATAGAGGAAGGAGGGGAGCAGTGTTCTATGAATTGTGGTTGTTTTTATATTTCCAGATTTCCTAGCGAATAATGGAATTAGTTAGTGAAAATTTTCCCGCCATTCCACACCCTCAATCATTCATTGGTGTGCTCGTCAACGGCCGCTAATCATTTCTTCTTGATTGGCGTTTCCCTTAGTTTCCCCACCAATTTGGGGAGTGTCATCCTCGAACGACGCGTTTCTTATCCGTTAGGAATTTGCTTTTATTAATATTTTTTATTTTTATTGGTATGTTATAAATTTGGTGCCGACAAAGCTGTCTATCGCAAGAATTATTTTTTTGATAGTGAGACATATCTCGAGAGGAATTTTTGTGTATTTATTTAGGGTTTCTCTAGATCGTTCGAAGCGCTTCATTTTCTGATTAGCAGCCGTTATCTTTTCCCGAAAGAGAAGAATTCGTGAAGTCCCCCGAACGTAACACTACAAAAACACTCAATAGTGGTTACTTAAACGAAATAAATTTAAATTAAGC
Source organism: Pogonomyrmex barbatus (assembly GCF_055798465.1). NCBI lineage: Eukaryota > Metazoa > Arthropoda > Insecta > Hymenoptera > Formicidae > Pogonomyrmex > Pogonomyrmex barbatus. The sequence goes on from NW_028297127.1 coordinate 10,339,810, forward strand.
TAACGATCTCTTCTTATTATATTCGTACTAATAAAATAAAAGACAAACAAACTTATTGATCACCTTAAAACAAACTTATTGATCACCTTAAAACAAAGTCACAATAAAATTCGCGTTTAAATAAACTCAAATAGTTTTAAATAAACTCTATAGCTTTTCTCTCCTTTTTATATGGCTAATAAGGCTTTGGTTTTTAGATTAGTTTCTTAACCTATCTAATCTTAATTCCTATACTTTAATATTCTGTACCGAACTAAATGTCTATAATTAGATTATTTTCACTATTCCTCTGAGTCTACTTCTTCTCTATTATCTTGGCTCATTTCTATCCAATAGTTCTTTCTTGTCCTATCAATTCTCCTTCTCTTGTATCTCTCTTCCTCTTCCTAAATTCTTCTTTCTTTTTGTATATCTTCTTTTTTTTCTCTTGTTCTCTTTGTACTATTTCGGGAAGAGAGAGATCTCAAATTCACTATCTCTCTCTACCTCATTGATTAGTTAGTTTCTTGAGCTTCCAATCTCTATCAGCCACTGTTACTATTCTAACTAATTCTAATTCTTTCCTTTTTTCCTTTTTGTTTAGAACTTGCCCTATTGACACTGCTTCTTGTTTCTTCCTAGAATTTTCTCTTAGGACTATGCCTCTTTTATCCTTTGTTACCTTTCCCTTGTATTAAATTGCTTATAATAGTCCTCTCTTTTCTTTTCCAAAGGTCTTTGTTTTTTTAGCCCTCTCTTCGTTCTGTAGAAATCCTGAGTTGTTTGGTGAGAAATATTCCGACTTCTCCTATCCAATTGTCTCTCCTCTTCTTCTGTGCTGTGTTGGCAATTCCATTTCTATTAGTGTTTTCCTTTCTATTGCTCTGTATAACTTGTGTATAGGTTCGTCTCTTATTATGTCCCTTCTTATGTTTATCCTAATACTTAATGCTTTCCTTGCTTATCTTAAGCCATCTATTCGGCTGTACATATCTATCATATTCAACATTTGTGATATCTTCTGTCCCCTCTAATGTTCTAACTCGATGTACGTGCAATTTCTATACGCCATGATTGAATTGATTTGTTGGTTTTTTTTATACTTCTCACATTTCTTGTTAGATCTATGGTTCTTCAGACAATTCCTGCACTTTTTTTCTCTATCACATCTTCCATGAGTCTTTTCATCGTATACTATGCATCTTTCCTCGCTGCGACATGCCTTTTTTCGATGACCGGACCGGAACCACTTGTAGCATTGCATGACCGGTATAACGTATGGTTTTACCGAGAGGCTCATTAAATTGTCATAAAATGTAATACGCTGTCTCTTTTCATTACCTCTAAATGTTACTATAATGTTATCCATAGGTTCCTCGACCAGTACCGTGTTTTCTTTGTCCCATTTCTTTCTCGTGAGGCTCTAACCGCATAACCTCTTTTGGGTGAGTGAAAGCTTAAAAGAATTCAACAACTGTGTCCGTATACATCAGACCCTTCTGAAACACGTGTCTCTTTCTTCTATTGTGGCACTAAATCCTCCCTCTTCTGTGTCCCTATTGATCACTTCGATACTATTGGCATCTGAAGCATATAAAAATTGTACTGTCGCTGTTCTAAAACCCATCATCATTACTTTGATTGGTTTACTTCAATTTATGATTAGTTAAACTTTTGATTATACTAAAGTAATTCCTACCTTTCGTGGTTCTTATCTTTTTATCGCTTATTCTTAACGTGATTCTGAAGTTGCCGGCACTATTTTCCTCAAAAGTAAATTTTTCTTTAACTTCTTTTTTTTAACTTAAATCTAAAATACTGAGCAGTCAGGAGTATAAAAGCAGAAAAGATATATACGTAAAACGTATATAATTCGTTGACGATAAAATCAGATACAAAGATAAAGAAATATAATTAAAAGTAAACAAACACAAGAATAGATTCGGCGATGATAAAACAAAAATTCAGTACATGACAAATGAAAACAAAAATTCAAGTTAAAAATAAAAATTAAAATTAAAGAAAATAAAAAATAAAAACTAAAAACACAAACATCGTTTCGATTTTATATTAGGTCTTCTTCAGTGCGGTAATATAATGCGATGATAAGACATAAAGACAATTAACGAAATAATAGATGTGCAGAGAAGTACAAATGGTTAAGAAATTAAAACTAAAAAGCAACGCATGATCGTGTTAAGCATCAACCGGCTGATGTGCGCAAATGTAGTGTCCAATGTAATCTTGTCATACCTGCGGATGCTCTCATTTTGCGTATTGTTGTGATCTGAGATATGTGTAATCGCCTTACTTCTAATTGCCACTAATCTCGCTCTTTTTTAATTCTTGACATATATTCCATGTTTAGACGATGTGAACAATCCCCAATGTGTAATGCCAATGAGCATGGAAATGTCATTAAGTAAGAGATCCGCTTCTCCCAGGTATGAAGAAAAAGTATTGACCACAATGCAACTTAACATATTTAAGAAGATAAATTGTATAAGATGGAATTGATTTTAAATAAGTCTCAACGTTGTGAAATAGATAAAACAATGCAGATACCCCCTATTAATCCCCTGAGGCTATTTTTTAATGTGAATCACTTCGGAGACAATCCTTTTGTGGGATTGACGGTTGATGGGAACATGACGGTTCTTTGTCTAGAATCTTAATATTATTCCAATTAAACTCATGTTTAAAATTCATTCTGTGAATCGAAACCACAAATGGGGAACCAGTAGCTTTTTTAATGTCACGAATATATTCGTTTATTCTAGTTTTGAATTGTCGTTTGGTTTGTCCGACATAGGTAGCCTCGCAATCCTTGCAATTGATCCTATAAACCATTTCCGTATCATTGGATCTAATAGATCTTTGCTAGTTCTAATGAATCTGTTCAAGGGATTCGTTGACCGATAACCTAATTTCAGGTTGTATTTTCTAGTAATTGTTATGAAATTTTCGGATATGTCCTTGATATATGGAATAAGAAAGAATGGCGTGCGGGGAACCGTAGTTTCAAAAGTGTCAGTAACCTCATATGCAACTCCAGAATTCAATTTTGTGAAATATTTGATTCTATTATTAATAGTCGTAAAAATAAAATTCAATGAATAGGAGTTGTTAAGTAGAGTGATAATAAATTCCATAAGATTTTTCTCATGAAACTGAGGATGGGAAAGTAAAAGAGTTCTGTCGATCATTTCGAAAATCACATCTCTTTTGTGGATAATAGGGTGATGGGAATAAAAGTTCAAATATCTACCCGAATTTGTGGATTTTTTGTACATAAAAAATTAGTCCTTTGTCACTAACAATCACACGAGTATCAAGAAAGCTGATACCGCCATCATTCCCGATCTCCATTGTAAATTGCAATCTTTCATAGCATTAAAAATCTTTAAGATGTCAAAAAATTCTGAAGGTGAAGTTAGCAAAATGTCATCGACATATCTAACGTAAAATGGAAAATCTATCGGAATCCTGGCAATAGCATCCTCCTCTAGGTCCTGCATAACGATGTCGGCTATGATTGGTGACAGGGGCCCATGAGACTGTCAAAAATCTGTTTATAGAAAGAGTTGTTAAATTTAAAATAAGTGTTCTCCTAAATCTATTTCCGATATGTTCTTCAGTAGACTTTTTTATCAACAATACGTACTTCTTTCTCCTTATTTACTATTCTGCTTTCTCTATTATTTTCCATTTCGATATTCCTTATTCCGTTATTACTCATGTTTCTGTACACGTTTGTACACGTACCTACCCTTGTTTCTCCCGGCATGCCTTCCTTCTCCTCTTCTACTACCATACTTTTCTCTGATTGGTCATTCTCTTCTATATTAGTTTCTTGACTAATCACTTTATATTTCTCTCCCTTTGGCGGGAATCTTCAACCTTTCCTTGCTTCCTTTCTTGCACGGTTTCTTGGGCTTCTGTGTCTCCCAGCCTTCCTAGAAGTGCTGCATTCCATTGATATTTCGTCAAGCTCTTGTTTTGTCGCTTGTCTTTTCCGTTGTATCTTTCTTTCCATATTGCACTCCTTGCTTTTATCTTCCAATACTCTTGCACTCACTTTAGCTACTAAATTGGCTAACCTCTCTTTATAATATGGAACGCCTCTTGTCCTCCCGTTTCCGGGGGGAGCCTCTGCTTTAGGATATTTGCCTATAGTTCGAATCTATTCCTAACCTAGCACAGCCTGACCTCTCTCCAAACGCTCTCTCCCTCCCTATCTCGTCAAAAATCGCAAAACTGACGCCCTGAAAAAGTCGCTCGACCATTCCACTTCCATCGCATGCACCGAACGAAACTGTCATTTAGAGTACGTTCCACTTAACGACCCCAACGCTCACAGCATCCGCAAGTCCATTAGTGTCGGTCTACAATAGGTGATTTAAGCTTTAAGAAGTAAGAAATTGACCAATCGAATTATAATCGAATATGAAAAGAATATTCGACTATGATTAGTCAATTTCTTACGGCTTAAAGATTAAATACTTATTGTGGACCAACATTTATTCTACATAACGACCGAGATCGTGTGGTCGCGATCGTCATACATAACGTCATAGATGATGTCATTAATCGCGACCGCATCGAACTCTCGATTCGTAAGTGGGTCGGTGCGGCCGTTTCGTCGTTTTCGCGCTATTTTAATTAATGCTTTCTCGGCTGTAATCCATTTGACATTACAAATATTCTTTTCTTCTTTTTAATGAAAAGAGAAGAGGAAAAATGCTTTTAAGCATTTGTGTTTGCAATTTAATGGCATTCATGTTACAGACTACACAAAAATTCGTTCCACTTAAGATTTCGCCCGCAGCGCCCGTAAGTGTCGGTCCACAATAGGTGATTTAAGCTTTAAGAAGTAAGAAATTGACCAATTATAATCGAATATGAAAAGAATAATCGACTATGATTGGTCAATTTCTTACGACTTAAAGATTAAATACTTATTGTGGACCGACATTAAGACATATCCAAGACATGTTCAAAAGACATATTTATGACTTTTTTTAGTAAAGCTTAAAGACGTCTCTTATAAGTGTCGGTCCACAATAAGTATTTAATCTTTAAGCCGTAAGAAATTGACCAATCATAGTCGATTATTCTTTTCATTTCGATTATAATTGGTCAATTTCTTACGTCTTAAAGCTTAAATCACCTATTGTGGACCGACACTAAGACGTCTTTTAAACATGCGTGCTGTCTGGGGACATTACAATATTAGCTGTCATCATAATATTTCAATGTAATATTTCTGAAATTTTTCAATAGTATATACAGGGTGTAACATAACATTATCTGAAAATAAAAATAAATTTAAATAATACGGTGTATAAACTGAGCATTCTTATTATTTTAATTACTGCGCAATTGCATATGATATAATTTTTTTAACTTCTCTGATACAAGGTATTAGAAATTATTTTACACATTTACTAAACATGTGAAAATGTTTTAAGATATCGATACAACCGTTATTGAAATTTTATGAAATTATGTAATTATTGTAATATTATAAAGATAAATATTTTTGTATAAATCTTTTGTTAATTTTTTCTGAAAAAATGAGAAGAGAACCAAAACTTCTCTCAAAATATCTTAAATTATAAGTTTAAATATTTTATCTTCAAACACTATCATAAAAAAACCAATTTTTTGACTTTTCGTGATTACGTACTTACGTAAGTATTTGTTAAATTCAGTATTTTTTTTATTGTCATAAGCAATTGCGCAGTAATTAAAATAATAGAATGCTCAGTTTATACACCATATTATTTATATTATTTAAATTTATTTTTATTTCCAGATAATGTTATGAAATCAGATAATTCTTTTATTGAATTGTTACGTAAAGAATGAAAACAATATTTATTTTATTAACTTTTATCATATTTTAAATAATATAGTGCGTGAAGTCGTCAAAGATTAGCTACTAGGCCGTGCCGGTCTGAGAAACGCGCACCGACCTGAGGAATGCGCGCCGGCCCTGACCGCTACATATATACGTGCGCTCATTCGTCACTTTTAATCTGATCCACTGTAAAAAGTACTCGTCGCATGCAATTTTGCTAAAGGAAAAAGTTGTTTCTTTTAGCATAAAGAATCACGTAGTGTACTTCAAATGCGGGAGTTTTGAGACACCCTGTATTTTAAACATTACGTATGAAATATTTCTATGAAATGTTTCAAAATATTTCTGAAATATTTCAGTAACAAAAGTAAGAAATAATTTCAACGAAATATTTCCCAAACATTTCTGAAATATTTCTATATTACATTTCAATATTAACTTTCGATTTATCTTTCCGAAAGATTTCTGAGAGATGTTGTGCTGTATGGGATATATCTATATGATATATAATTTCTAATGTAACATATATAATAAATTATATATATAATAAATTACATAATAAATACATATATAATAAACATATATAATAAATAATAAATTTATATAATTACATTTGAAAAACGATATATAACGCAGATATAATTTATGTATGAATATATGTATAGTTGTATACGCAATGGAAAAAACATAATAAAATTTAACACATTTTTTATTTGAAATTGAAAATAAAATAATTAGATCATACTTAATTGTATTTTACGATTACTTTTTCTTTTATTTTATCATGTTGTACTTTATAGTTTTACGTGTACATTTTTAAATAAGAAATAAATAATCATAAAAATATTTAAATTTTACTGAAAAGAAAAAAAATAGAACTCTAAAAAAAGATTACCTATTATTTTTATAATTGTTTTTTATTCTAATAAATTTGCACGCGATTATCGACTCAATGCCGGTAATGTTACGCGCTACTGTGACCCCGCGAATCATTGCACCGCATTGTACAATATGTAAAAGCAATTTTTATTCTGATAAAATGTATATCAAATTTGTAAATATTTCATAGTGTACTGAGAAATAAAGACACATAGTAAATAATAGTAATGATTCACTGATATTATTTAGATCTGTATTCACAATATAGATACAATTACTTCTTAAGTATCTAAATCTAAAATATTAACAAATCATTCGTTCGTTATGAGATTCGATTGATAGACAATACGGATTACATTTTTGTCGTGATTTTTTTTTCTTTTGTGCAGGCATGTGCGATTACCTCGGGGAAAATATTACGGCTAGCGTTTTTTATATTTCTAATTTATCCTATAAATCGTTCGGTATGTGAAGAAGCGTATACTAGGCTAAAATGTATAATTGTACGTCCAAGATAGCCACGTAACGTGTTTTATCATTGATATTATAATGTAGCGATTATATCGTCATGACTCGCACGGCCACATTTTTTTATGCGGCAATATTTGGATTTCGCCGAACAATCTATTCTCAGAGAATCGCACTAAATACACGCGAATACAATATGCGTTGCATGTATTCAAATCCGATATTAGCCCACTAGAATAGACTCATTTTCTGTAATATTCTCTTGTAATAATTTCTTTTCGTATTGTTCGGAAACTAGACATACATTCTATGATCGTTATTTTCAAATCTTTGTAATCATCGAATTCTTACATGTTGAAAAACATAATTCAAAACGTTTAACGATTGAGACAATGGACAAGCAATAATAGCAAACAGCTTCTCCTTCAACATTGTACTTGTTATTAAGAATTAAGATATTTATAAAAGATGATATAAAGATATTCGATTGAAGAATAATCTCGAAGGAGAAAGTATAGGGAAGAGAGCTGATACGGACCAGAAATTCGATCAACGACATTCGATCACCGACGTACAGACGTATAATAAAAGCGAGAATAAGATACTTTAAGAAATCGGACTTTACGCACATTATTCCTTCCGACTCCATCTGGAATTTCATCCCACATATACTCACATATAAAGATACAAAAAAATGTCCGTGCAGAAATCGAGCCGAAGAATGTCCGAAAATCGGCTGCGCGGATAAAACTTTTACAACTTATCCGTAGAAATACCTCTACGATTTTTGCAACTTCGAAAACCATCACGTCATCTTTCGAGCGTATCTGGTATAATTACCCCACTGCGCGATTCGCCATTACATGTCAACTTAGCTGAATGACATCAATTTAATGACACGTCATGTCTATCTTAGACAGTGAGATTTACCGTCGTTTTCCTCACGGATGTTGGTATTCAAGGATTATTATTTATATAAGTCTCACCAGTGATACTAGAATATCCAAATTAATTTGTTCCATTCCATCTCGCCCGTTGCCGAAAAGGATGATCAACATTCTGTCAACATTACGAATCCGAAAAGTCATTATAATTTCCCGTTGGTATTTTATATATTTTTTTACATTTACGCGATATTTTTATGCATGATTTTAACTTGTACCTTCATTTATATAAAATTTTATAAAAAAATATATTTTATCTATTGCTAATTAAAATAAAAATAATACCAAATAATACCAAATGTTAATAAAAATGTTATATATTATATATGTTGAATTCGTAGTGTTCACATCACTGGACAACCGTTTACGGGGATTTTCTTTCCTTTTTCTTTTCTCCCTGAGTTTTTCACCGCCGTGAAGATATCGAATGTCTAAGCTTATTATCGGACTTATTTATTATCACAAAACGCGAATGTTGCGTTAAATAAGCCAGCCGCTTCTTGTAAAAGTTGTCTCAGTTCTTTTGGTTCATAAATTAAAGCTATTACATCAATAGTGAAATGCTTCTGTTATAAAAAATGTAAATACAAGTGCCTTTTAAAAAGATATTATTAAAAATATGCCGCAAAATTTGTGTCTCAATTTGGTATACAAATGTTTCTTCATACATCAAAGTGTTTCGAACAGTTATTGTATATATTCTTATTAAGAGAATTATATGAGCAAAGAATGATGTAAAAAACGCCAAGATATGCACGCTTTGCAATCATTCTATCAGAGATTTTTAACAAACTGATCATTATAGTTAATTACCATTATTATTTCCATTTTATAATGTCAAATAAGCAATAATTATAAGTTTCCTAATCATGTCACGCAGCAATATCCGTCTTTAGAGACATTTTCATTGAAAAACTGAAAAGGCGCATTATTGCCATGTTATCGCTCTATAACCATGTTACTTATTCCCGAAGTAAATTATTTTACAAATAACATCTCGTAATGTCGGAATAATTTCGATTCGCAGTATCTATGCACATTTATGATTCTCGAGATGAAATCTATTTACAGCGACGTACATAAATAAATGCAAGTTTGCCGCTTGATTCATAGAGTAAACGGCAGTAAAAATGCGAGAACATGATGAAATAGTGTGTCTAATTGCGCCCACAAGCACTTTCAAGAACTTTCAACGATTCATCACCAGTTTCTCTATTTACAAATGCGTTTGTCGGTGATGAATTTTATTTTACATTATCTCGGGATATCGTTTACGAAATAGATTTTCGCACGCATCTTGCCGAGTATCAACGCAAGTGTCATTCGGTTATACAAATCTGCTAGCTATATTTGTACAAGTACAAAATACCTACAAAAGAACCAAATATTCAACTACGTAAGGAAGACTGTTATCAGTTCGAAATAGTAAAAATTCTATCTAGACCGGAGGATCGCTGATGTAAAATCGCTCTTTTTCATCCTCCTCTTCAGGATACCGATTTACATACGATATAATGTTTTCTATTATTCCTCTCAATATTGTTCCAATATGATGCATGTAAAATCATCACAGCAACGAGTTTAGGACGGAAACATGATGTATTCCGATATTTGTAGATTAAGCCGAACTTAAAAGTTCTCTGTAACAATAATGAATTGAAATGTGATTATTTATATATATATATATATATATATATATATATATATATATACACACATATATATATCTTATTTAGGAAGTCTAAATATGTCAACAAAGACCAATAGTTGGAAAACAGGAAGTAAGCGAAGTCAATTGTAACACTAAAATACTCTCAGAGAAAGGAATTATCTGATTACTTTATTAGAAATTCTTGAGAAAGACGATTATTTATTTTTCGCAAATATATGCGACATTATTCTCATAAAAAATATGTAAAGATAATTAGTGAAATTAAAAATTAGATATTTCTATGTATAGCTGTCATGTACTTTCCGGTAGACGAACAGATTATTCGTACAAAACGCGAAATGACATTGGTAGCGATTATTATCCACTTTCCAAAAGTGTGGAAAAATATTATTTTCCTAATATGCATGTAATATGCATATAAGAGACCAAACGTTCCATTCAAGCGTGTCTCGTTCGCGCGTTCCTTTTGCAATTAATATGGCAATACTTACGTGGAAAGTTCTCTCCCTAGTAAGCCAGTTCCGATTAATCCGGTACGCGATCGACTTCTATTTAGTTGTGCTCTCCTTTCCGCTGTAAAATTAAAACAGAATTGAACTCGTTACAGTAGACTTGATATTGTTTGAGAATAATGAAATTTATACCGCGCTAATAGAACATAGTATAGTATTTCGAAAGAAGTTATGCACTTTTTAAATTAGATGTTTTTTATCTTAATTATTGCACGAAAAATTGGAATGAAACGTTACTACGGATTATCATATACTACGAATTATATCGATTTTTCGGCAGTATACTCTTATATTAAATATACAAATACATATAAAATACATTAAGTATATCGAGGAAAACAAGATTAAGACAAACAAATCACTCATTACTGCATTTAATTACAATGTATATATATATATATATATATATATATATATATAAATATTTTTATACAAAACAGTCTTTATTACATATTTTATCAAAAACTTGATTGCTCAGTGTCATATAATAAACTTGTAGCCAAAATAGAGATACAAAGTCATAAAAATAATTTAAATTTTTATAAAGCAATATATATATACAGAAAACAAAAAGTGTACTTTAATATCATATTACAATCAATATTAGAAAAAAATTATAAAATTACATATTCACCTATATCTTATTGAACTTTACAGTCTAAATACATAAGCGATTGGAATGTATGATAGTCACATGTATGACAGAATCTTGACTTCGTTTCTACCATTGCGTTCTCGTAATTTCTGAAGTAATCAATAAAACATAATTTCTGCATGTTAATATGTACATAAAACTCAAGATCAAATATTTCTATAACAAATATTCATTTTCGTTTGCCGAACTTGATAATTCAAACGAAATACTATGATGCTTTCCATTTAGTGACACAAGTCGACACAAGTATCGTTCTTGGCATTCAATGATTAACAAGGATAAAATGATACTTATATCGACTTGTGTTACTAAATGGAAGCACCCTATGTTAACATAGTTATATACTATATGAAAATATTGCAAATCTTGTATCACAATTATCAGTCTTAAAGAGTATGTACGGCGCTCGGTTATAATTACATGGTAAATAATTAGATGGTAAGTAATTACATGGTAAGTAATTAGTTTTATTGTATGTATTGTTTTTATTTATGTATTGCATCAAAAATCTATATATATATATATATGAATTTTGTTCTCAAAATAAGTAAAAAAATGTAAAAGATTATTATTTAATACGACTAATGCAAAATAATTATTCTTACATTGTACTTTAAAAATATATAACTATAAGAGAGTATAACATGCAAATATTGTGACATGCATACTTTTCGAATTCGGAGTTATCGCTTATTTCAAAAAATTCATAGAAAGGTTAGATGATTTTTAAAGCATCTTAACGCTTTTAGGAACAAGTTTATCCGCAATAATGCTGAAATATTTTTCTTTTTTTTTTTTTTCATTGTCAGTCTTTCCATTTTCAGTCTTGTGTAAAGAACAATTCTATATAGTATTTATCGATGTTTGCCAAAACTTCCATTTCTTCTTCCACGATGTATCCTTTGATTTTTTACGATCATTTTTTGCACGCGAATTGCTTGTTTCGGAAACAAATGATTTGTACACGTTTGCGAGTTTTCCAGAGGTTTCCGCGGAGATATTTGTATTTTTTGTAATATGAGACTGCAAGTTTATTAAATGTAACGGACTATTTTCCGACAATAACGTAACTCCGCTTATTTCTGTGATTACCGGCGATTGCGTTTTAGTTATTTGTTCATTACTCGAAAACTGAGTAGACATACTCAAATTTAAAGATCTATTTCTTAAATCTTGTATATTTTGAGTTTCATCATATCGTGTTAGATTCTCAAAATTTTTCGACCTTAAGAGTCTCATCGGCGTAAACGCTGGTTTAGATATCTTGGTATGAAGACTTTCGATTGACTTGGATATTTTTACATTTGTATTTGTGACAATTGGAGTATTTGCGATCGATGGCATAGTAGTACTCATACTGGGTGGACTTTGCATGTAAGTGTGCAGTTTACGACGCTTTGCAATTGTATTGTTTGCGTGTATATGTTTGCGATTCAATATGGTACGACGTACGATACTATTTCTCCGCCATATTTTGCTAACTACAACGCGTCTTTGTTTAATCGGACTAAGCATGCACGAACGCTTGATAGAAACATTTCCGTTGATTAACGGGCTCAAGTCTGATTCAGTTTTAGAACATCTAGATTCTAAATTTCTAAAAGTTTTTAGTAAAATGTCTCTTTTTGGCGTTTCGTCGAACACCGGCATCGCCGTGTAGTACGCATGATTACAACGACTGCACAGTTTCTTTTTTTGAAAGAATGTGACTCTGGACGAGTGCTTTATCTGCTTGGGTGTCTTTTTGGCCTCATTTATCAGCATTCGCTTAAATATTTCCTGGTTCTCTTCCGGCGTAAGATATTTCGTTGAATCGCTCGTGTATATTTCAGCCAAAATCTTGTTCGGAAACATATCGCGTCGTGCGATCTCAGTTGGAGTGAGATTCTCGAATCCGTGTGTTAGCTTAGCAGATTTGTCTAAAGTATTACTAAATATACATGCTTGAGCTGCTTCGTCCTTCTTCGCCATTTGTCTCCCGATGTATGTCCTATATAACTTACCACCAGCTACGCGCGTTTGTCGCTTGCGCCGTTGATCCGGACGACTGAAGGCCGAACCAGTTTGCAGTGCTTCCATCAGACTATCCATGACACCTTCCTGTGTTTCATGCGCATTCATATCAACTAATGCACGTTTACGTGCAGCACGAGCCGCCTTTTCCGCTTCCGCTTTTTCGCGTGCTTCCCTCGCCCTTCTTTGCTTTTCCTCGCCCTCCTTCAGCTTTACTATCTCCCTCTGCGATTGCTACGATGAGAACATAAAATCGTGTTAGACAATAAGCGGATAGATATGACGCAGTCCGAATACACATATATTTACCAAAAAATCATCTTTGAACGTTTTAATATCGCCGAAAAATTCCTCTATAGTGTACTTCTGTTTGTCGAAAGAGAAGAATTCCGAAATGTCCGTGTATAAACTGTCCATATTTTTAAACATGTTCTGCAGAACTTCATAAGATTCTCTGGCTTTCTTGGCAAATGGCTGCAAAATAGCTTTGTCAAGAAAATATTTTTGTCTGATCTATCCAAAAAGAGAGTACAAAAAATGATATTATCAATCGATATTAACAGAAAATTAATAAAGGATACTTTCATAACATCTATAAATAGATCTTCATCACATTGTGGAACTTTGGCATTCGTGAGATCTTGTTCGAGATTACGAATATTAGTCTCCATTTGACGTAATGTTCTCTGGACGTTCTCTAAAGATACTCGACTAGCGCGATCTACGTGTGCTAATTCCTCAACAAAGCTGAGACACTCCGGAAATTTCCTTTCTATTGTATTCACCAAATAATGCATAAGAGTCTGTTTGTTATCAATATCTTTAGTACTAGTAAGCTAAAAAAAAATACGTTATAAAACGACGTCGATCCAATGATGATCCGATTCACGTGCTCACGTGAAACAAACCTTGGTAAGAAAGCTAATCTCAAATCCAAACGCTTGGCCATTTTTAGAACCGGAATTCATATAATTTCCGAGTAACAATATCAGTTCGAGAATCCGTGCAAATTTTTTGCTGCTTTTCACTTCTTCGCATGCTGCTGTAGCGGCAACTATATCAGGTTTTATATCCTGTACTAACTCTTCATATCGCAGCATGAAACTTAACGATCTTAATCTCGGCAGTAATCTTTTTATCGTAGAAACCTGTCGCCCCCATTTGCAAATTTTACATGTGGAATGAAACAAAAATGTAAAAATAAATTGTGAAAATGCAGTAAAAAAGTTAAATAAAATTACCGTAACACAAAATTGCTCTGCTTCGGTTAGATCATCGTACTGATCTTTATATATCTGTAACTTTGACAATTGATCCGGCGGTGGTAAATATTGAATTAATCCTTGTAATATATTGTCTGAAATAACTGGCCCTTCGCATCTAAATAAACATCTTTTCACTTCCACATAAGGCATATGTTTTAGTGTCCCACCAAGAAGTATCGATATATTTTGAGCAGCTTTACTATCCAAAACTTTGAGATCTTTCACTTTTTTCGTTGAGACCGACCTACGTACACAGTTAATTAATATTTTATATACATACATTTTATATACGATATAAAAATGATCATTGAGATAAAATTTACTTATCAACCACATCGTCCATTTTTTTTCCGCTTGGTTTTGATGCAAACTTTTGCGCTAAACCATCCAATATTTCCGGGCTAGCTAATCTATCTTCTTGTACTTTCGTCCAGAATGACTTTTCTGTTAATTTGTGAGGTAAAATCTGAAACATCATAGAGCATAGTAATAAATATGCCATTCTGAGAACGAGCTAAAATTTAAATTAATATTGTATCTTCTATCAATAACAATTTAACCAAATAATATAAGTGGATTGTACATACCGCCTTCCAATTTGCTCTTTTCAGTGGACCATCTACTTCCCATTTCTTTTTCGGTTTTAATCCATGAGGCAAAACATGTATCAGTGGAGATGGAGGAGATAACACTCCCATCATCGGTGGTGGTGGAGGGCCCATTCCTGGCATAGGTGGTGGTGGAGGTCCTCCTATTATGGGCATAGGTGGAGGTGGAGGTCCTTTCGAACCGGGCATTGGTGGTGGAGGTGGACACATTATTCCAGGCATCGGCGGTGGAGGAGGACCACCACCGCCAGGAAGAGGAGGAGGTGGTGGTGGCGGTGGTCCGCCTCCCATTCCAGGCATTGGCGGTGGAGGTGGACATATAACAGTCCTCTACAAAACAATATTTTTGAAATTATTCAAATTACGGTTGTGCGTGCGTACGTGCGTGTGTGTGTGGAGGGGGGAAGGGGGGAGTGTTAAAATTCAATTGATATAAATGTGTTGAGTATATACTTACACTACCAGGCTTCCCCGTCCCTTGCTCTAATTCTTTGATCTTATTTTCCGCATGCTGAAGTTTTGCTTCTGCTTCTTGCCTACTAGCTATAGCCTCCTCCAATTTCTGAGTCACTTCCACCAATCGTCTTTCTTCCTCTGCCCGTGATTTTTCGACTAGGGTATCGATCAACGGTTGTACGTCAATCTGGAAGCGCTTTGTCGCGCTGAAATCCGGATCACAGCCTGAACGATGCAACACAATTTGCGATATA
This sequence comes from Pogonomyrmex barbatus, assembly GCF_055798465.1. Taxonomy (NCBI): domain Eukaryota; kingdom Metazoa; phylum Arthropoda; class Insecta; order Hymenoptera; family Formicidae; genus Pogonomyrmex; species Pogonomyrmex barbatus. The sequence goes on from NW_028297127.1 coordinate 10,355,378, forward strand.
CACTCCTCAATTAATTTATAATATGCCGGTCTAAAAAATGAATAAATAAAGTATACATAAATAAAGATTTTATTGGAGAGAAATAATTTTGCGTGCCAATTACTTATATAAAATTGCGATAATAAAAATAAATATAATTATACATGTATGTACACATGTATGTACTTACCGAACTAAAGCATCATCTCGAATAAATAAAAGATGTTGAAGTATAGATAGGAAATATGGTTCGGCAGAAGTCTCCATCACCATATTTTTAACTACTTCAAAGCAATCATTAACGTCATCTAATTCTAAACGTACATTGTCAAATCTCTGTACAAATTCCTCATAATCTTCCTCTTTATGATCATTGAAGATTTTCAAATGTGTCGCCAAGTCTTCCGATTCATCTTTTTCTAGCATTTCAAGAATATCAGCCAGACCTACTCGCATTATCTCGTTCCTCAGATGTAAGCGAAAATCTAAATCCTCTGCGGATGATATTATTGAGTTTATGAGTTGAAGGCACACTACCTGCATCATAGAATAAAACGTTTTGTTTTTTTAATTTCAAAAAAGTAAGATATTATTTATACAATAATCAAAATCGCATGAGTAGCAAAAAATAAATAATAAAATGTGCAAAACATACCCTTAAATTTTCATTCTTCTTGTTCATCAAACCCTGTACGATTGGTAGAAATCTTTCGCGGCCTTTAAATTCGCCATTCATAGTAATCGCATCTAAAACTTTCTTGTGACTGTCACTGGATATCAGACATACTGCACCAAGTAATTTTACGGCCTCGGACATTACGGACGGTTTTGTCGGCTCCAATGATCTGGCCACGATGGTAAGAGCCTCGTGATGGGCCAGCATCTCCTTTATACCCACGGTATTATTCATGATGGCCTTTAAACAGCGGATACATTCATACTGTATTCGCTCGTAGCGGTTGTCACTAAACAAAAACAAATTTTTTATTAATAAAGGATAACATGAATCTGATGATAAATTCTGTTATAAGCAACATGATCCTCGTAATAAATTCTGCCATAAGCATCATGCAAAACTGAAATAAAAATTAAGTATAAATTAGGAACATCTTGCTGATTGAACAACGCAGATAATAATTATCAAATTAAATTCTTTAAATATACAAAATATATTATATTATAAAATCAAATTATATACGGTATTACTAGCAAAGTTTTGCTCGTATGTAACACAAGCGGTTAAGAAATATTAACATAATAAATATTATCGCAAAATGACATTCAAGCGAATAGTACTTTTACGAGAATTACCTATCATAATATATGAAGGCACTGGAATAGAACAATACCAATGTTAGAATAAAATGTGTACCAATCTAAACGCTATAAGACATTCTCCCGTTCAGGCATGTGGAATTCACTTACTTTCGATAACACTCATTAAGGGTAGCCAGGACCTGCTTCAAACCCTTAGTTCCAAACTCCTGTACCCAGCTGAGCGGATTATTAGTGAGTGCAATCCTAAGAGACTCGACGCAGCTATAAATCTTGTTAACGCTCAAATCGGGCTGTGCCAGATACTGTATATAATCCGCTGGTTTATCAAATTTCGATCGGTTCTCTTGTATACTACCCTTGTAATGTAACACTAGCATTTCCTTCTTTTTCGACTCTGATTGTTGACGCAACGGTTCCTTCTTCTCCTCTGTTAGATTCATATTGGCCTAAACGGAAAGAACGAGTTCTCTTTGGTATCTTTAAGATTTAAGATATTAATCGATACATTTAGGATGTCCGAAATTATTAAATAATTGCCGATCCTAATTGCTTATGCATCCCATCGAAATACGAAACATGTACACAGAAAAAAAATTAATCTTAAATTAAGACAAATATTCGCATATATATATATATATATATATATATATATATATATATATATATATATATATATTCGCATATATAAGCAAGAATAGTATAATATAATATAAGAATAGTATAATCTTCTTAAAAATTTTAATCTTGATTTGTATGCAAATATTACTTTTGCTCAACTCAAGAGTAAAAATCTTTTATGTAAAGATTATAATATTCTTTTTGTTTATATATGAAAATATCTACTTGTATCAATACAAATTCGATTAAATCAAGACTAAAATTTTTTTACGATTTTCTTGTCTGAGAATATATAATCTAAATTTAAGATTAATTTTTTTCTGTATACAATAAAAACAATAAAAAAAAATAAAAAATTAATGCATATTTTGTTGATGTTTGTTGCCGGAAAAAAATATGTCTACGGTCCATTTCTACTACTCTATTAATTTTAATCTTTGTTAATAATTTATTTTTTATTTTTTTTCTCATACTTAGAACTAAAAAAATAAGAAATAAGTTAAAGTTAAATTAAAGTTAATCTATATTATAATAGGCGTGCGAACTTAATTATCGAAAATATATGCAAAATATATATGCAAAATATGTATGTCACATACATACCAGCATTTCCTCGAATCTATCATTCACTGTCTCCTCGTCCATCCTTTCAATGATGCAACGCTGTTGCTCGATCTCATTGATATCATCGCCCGAATGCGGCCTGGGCATGGTGCTGCTGCCCGAATGACCGCGCGGGCCACCCCCGCGTCCGGATTTCTTTGGCCGGCCGAACCACGTGTCCAACTACAACAATAACATCTTTTAACATCTTCAGTTTATCAATTTATTAAAAATTAATTCATCAATATTAAGAGATCAGCCTGAATTTTTAAACCACGGCAAAGTTATCTTGGAAAACAGTATCGCCTTACTATCATTATGCTAATTTTCTAGAACATCGCATGCAATATTCGAATTTCTTCACACAATAATAAACATTCTCTATCTCTAAATAATAAGATGGAAACCTGATATAAAACAAGGTTTATGGAACATAGAAACTTCGGAGCGCTCATTGAAGCTCTGACAGTTTTCATCTGTGGGAATATACATCTTATGCGGAATAAACTAAGAAGGTTCGGAGAATCTTTGGGTTTCAAGATCAATGAAAGCAACGAACCGCGAAGATGATGTTGATCAAGGAGACCAATGAGTCGGTCAGCATGAGTCGAGAACAAATTTGATCGGACCGCGCGATCGTTCCGATAAACTGCATTCCGACGCCCGAGTTTCACTGTAAATGTTTTCCTTTGCGGTAACGGATCGAGTTTTACGATGATATAACCGTCCGAGCGGCAACTCATGCTCGCTCATAGCTTTAATGATGTGCTAGGAAGCACGTAGAATTTTTCCGAGATGACGCGAAATCGTGCGCCGGAGCTGGAAGCAATTACCCTGTCCGTTTACCGCGAGATAACTGGACACGCGTTTAAGCGATATGCAACGCATTTGACGTCCGACGACGTTGAGGAAGAGGCGACCGAGATGTTTGTGCCACGTCGTCTCCTCTCGGTGCCGGTTATCAGGCTTCGAAAACTAACCCGAAATCAAAATCCAATCGCGACCGGAGGACACGAATGAATCGTAATCAGCAGGATAGGACGAAGTAGCACGCGCATGCGAAATTAATTGCTACACGAAAAAAAAAAAGAAAAAATTAGTTTTAAATCAAGATTGTTTCTTTTTTTACAAAAATTGTTGCGCTATTCTTTTGTTGCATTGACTCTCTGTAGTCCTTTTTCACTTCGTGTTATTTTTTCATTTTTAAGAGTATATCTAGTATTTTGTTGTATATCTAGTATTTTATTGATAAATTAAGATTATATTCTTTCTCTCTTTCTCACACACGCACACACAAGAATATTATAATCTTAGAAAATTTTTATTTTTAATAGCAAGGATAATACTTAATACAAATTTAATCAAATCAAGATTAAAATTTTTAAAAAGATCGTAACATTTTTGCTTATATAAGAATATTTGTCTTGATTTAAAACTAATTTTCTTCTGTGTATCATTATAGATTCCATGACCGTCCGAATGTTGGCAGCGGAATAACGGCGATCACGTATGTGTGTAGACCATCATTAGACCTCATGTGCGTCTCTAAGCGCTAATTCCTCTCTTTGTCCATAAAATAAAAACTTTTATTATTAAAGCAATAATAAGTCGCACATCACCGTGGAATCTAGGCGTTTTACTCCCAGCATGGCGTTGCGAAAAATCCATAGATACTATACTTTTATTAGTGACGACTGCGAATCCTACGGTAGCAATATAAATTTACAATACTAATGATGACATCGATCTCACGAATGCAAAAGTCATAATTTATACAATGGAAAATAGCACATAATATCGAGGATGACATAGCGGCTTCATAAAACGGAATTAATTGCTAACTAATGGCTATTAAGCCATCACTATTATTTAACAATTTAAAAAATGATGATGTCAGACTTATTAATATCTCAAGAAATTCCGCTTTATTAATTTTACTTATTTTTTTTTTTTTATCTTTTCCCGTAGTGCGGCCGTTAAACGCATCCAAGTCGTTTCGGATTCATTAATATAAACGAAACATAGATCGTTTTTAACTTTTAATTTAATACAAAAGCTATATGCGCGGTTATGAGAACTGCTGACATTTTTCAATTTAACGGTAGAATGAGAGCTTACCCAGTCCGTGATCATTGCGGTGCGTTCGCGATGATGCTTCGAGGACGATTAATTCTTCGACGAGTGACTCACATCGGACACGCGCGGAAGATCGCGAGTCCAAGCTGATTCGAATGGAGTGACGGACGCACCTTTATTTTTAGGACGAACCCACGCAAGCACGCGACACTTGTTCACGCAAGTTTTTCGCAAGTTTTTTATTATCGGGACGACGTCTCGAGGACACCGAGGTGAAGAAAGAGATGATTTTTCCAATTCGCATCGAGCACCAGGGAGAGCACCTCGTCGTAGCCAGCTTCCGCGTATCCAGTAGCCAACAGCTCAGCGTTATTCCCTCACGACGGAAGCACCGGCTGACGTTTCCGTGCAGACGTCTACGATCGTGTAGTCATGCATTCGTATTCACGAAGCAGAATAATTCAGTCGCAGTGAACAGAACGATCGAACGTGTGTTTCAGGAGACGCGCGGGGAAGTGGATGTGTACACTCGTGTACGCACGCAACTGATACGCCATTTAGCAGGGAAAATTAACGTGAGCAGAACGACCGCTCGATAAATGATTGTCATGGCAGATGAGGCTTCATCTAACGTTAGACTAATGAGTTTCAGAAAAGACAAGTTCCGGAGGGTTCAAAGTACGTCTCCTCATTCTATCGAAAAAGATCACGGGACACGTTAATATATCAAAACATAATATTATCCAAAATATAAATAACCATTAATAATATGTAAATATATTATTCATATTTATGGATGTATTAAAAATAAATAAAAATCTCTGCGAAGAAATATATTGAGAATGTCACTTTTATCAACGACTACACGGAAAAAATAGTTTGATCGATTGTATTAAAATTCTATATTTTTATAAAAATGAATGAATCAGAAATTCTAATTAAAATTATCAAATTTCTATTTAGATTAAGCAGAAGTCATTACTTCAAATTGAATTTTGATAAGTTCCACCAGAATTTTTGATTCATTCATTTTTAAACAGAATTTTGATACCGATCAAATTAATTTTTCCGTATGGAAAATTCGCGTTTGCGATAAATTTCAAGTACTGCAATATCTCGTGTTCACCAATAATTATAGTATCCAAAGGTTTCTCACGATAACGGTTTTTCTCATGTAACGCATCATTCACAATCGCGAATTGTTAGAGATTCGAATATTTAAAAAAAACGAAGGAAAAGAGGCGACTCGAACCGCACTTGGAGAGGAACGGCAACAAACTGACTGGCGATTAGTGCCGGCCCCATGACGCTTGAATATACCCATCCCTTCCCCATCACTCCGATCTTAAACCGTGAGTTAGCGCTATGCGTTAGCGCATGGACGAAATCACTTATTAAATTATTATCTGACGTGCAGTGCGATAATGACCCCGACTCACGAAAAGTGATAAAGCAAACTGACCACGCAGTATTTCCTCACTTAAAGACTACATGTAGAATATAGTCCACGCAATTTTCTTTATTGATTAACTTATCGATTAACACATTGAGTTACCGGGCAGTTATATAAAATATCGAATTTATTTTTTTCGAAACAAACCTCGTAAAACGTAGGCACTGTTACGCTGAACATTTTATTTATAAAAAAAAGATATCCATCGTTATCATTATTCCGTAATGATTTCCGTGAATAGCAGTGCATGCAAATGAAATCTTATTTTTCATTTAATTTAAGACAATAGTTAAGTAATTATTTTATCATTTTCTCACAAGTATTGTATAAAAGAATTATCTCAGATAAGCAACGCTTATAGTGTGAGACACTCACAATTAGATCTATAATTTTGCGACGCGACGAAACAATTCGCGTCGCGAAATTACAGCAATTGTAGAAAGTTTACTGGCTAATTCAGACGATAAATTTCTTTGATCTCAAAAGATTACCGTCACAACTCATGCCTTCACGTTCACGATGCATTTCACAGTGTATATTTCCGCACAAATAAAGTGCCCCAGGTTTTACAAATTGTTTTTCATCGATTCTCAGGCCAAGTTATAATCATCTTTCTCGACAAATATTTGATTTAAACTCTCTTCTTAATCAATATTTAACAATTATTACTTTTATAAAGGCTAGATCAAAGGTAAAGTTTATACTTAAAATTAAATAAGACACTTTCTATTTACGCTGAAGTGAAAGTAGCAAACTTTGTAATCAGTTATTATTCAATAATAACTTAGTATGCATTGAAAAAAAGATCAATATCAAATTATGCCAAGAAACTACGGATAAAAGGAAACGTCATGATCAAATGAAAATTCACGAAGCCGCGAAACGCCTTGATGCGCTCGATCGTGATCGTGCGCTCGATCGCGATAAATAAAAGATCCGACGAGAGGAGGAGAAAATAAAGGAAGGGATCCACGGGATTCGCAATTTGTCGTGTGGCGAATTTCGGCGAGCTGCTATCGCGATTTCATAATAGTTGATCAATGGACTCCGATATTATACCGCCTCGCATTATTCCGCCTCTCTCGCACGAAGGTGTGCCCGCAGGCGCGCGCGCAAATGCTATACAGCCTCGGCCTTACAGTTAGGCCGTAACGTAAGATTAACATAACGGCACCGTCGTGAAATTAAAGAAACCAAAAGGAGAAGAGATCGCACCGGGCGTCCCGGCGTGGTATACACTTACGGTACGCCCGTATCGCGGAACCGTGTCTTCTCCGCGTGTCCGACCGCTTATCGCTGAACGAACTCGCGAGATTCGTAGGGAGGAGACGTGCGTGCCAGTTTCTCCTCTCGGAGCCTCTCTCCCGCGCGAATAGTATTTGGACCAATGACAGCGGCCAACGACAGCGAGTAAACCTGTGCGTATAAACCTGCACGTGCCAAAGAGGATTAGGATCGGCACCGTGATATCCTCTTTATATACCACCTTCTCGCGTAATTTCTGTCATTAATTACACGCTGCGCGTAAACGATATCACTGTATTAATGTCTAGCTTAAAGCTTTCGTTTTTACGGGTAATTTAAACTTCTAATTGTATCACTCTTACATCTTACATTCTTACCGTTTTGCGCGATTACAATGTTATTAATGTAATTCGCCAACACGTTAATATATCTTGAATCTCATAGTTTCTCTTCCGTGACAGACAAGTTCGTTGCATCGAACAATGACAATTCTATCGACGGAAGAGAGATCATCTCCCTGGACACAAATTGCAAGAGACTTTCTCCTTTATTTTCTCGCACCTAACGTTATAATCTTAGATGGTAGGTTATTCTTGCGCAGCTGACGTCATGCTTCCAATAGATAGCAGATATCCCAGATCTTTAATGTGTTTTCTGTTTTCTGTTTTCTTGTTTTGACAGCAAATTCCGCACTCAAAGAAAATGAACTTACGGACTATTTTGTCACAATATTTTTCGTCATTTTGGGCATGGTATTTTATTCCGACAATTTACTTCGAAAAGTCACCTTATTGTCACTCCAAAATTGTCACAATACTAAGAGAAGTTAATATGAAATTCAAGATCTCTTAATCATATTATCTTCTTCTTTCCTCGTTGGAATTCCTTTTTCAGATTATTCAATAATATTTGCCCACACTTCCCGTCTCTTTTCATGCCGACCATGTGGTTGACCCCGACCGAAAGGATAGATCGCCGTCATGAATCATGCGGATCCTTGCGTATCGCAGAATGTGCCTAACCGACGTCACAGCTTCGAATAGACGAGGTTTCGACAAGTTTGATTTAAAAAAAAAAACCAACTCCCCCCTCCCCCCCACATACATATCGTCACTAAGTAAATATTTCGAGAAACATATAACAATAATAATTATAATAAGCAATTTACATTTTTAATGGCGATTTTAATTTAAAGAAATTTTATTTATTTATATCGGCTGCTTAATGCATATTAAATAGATTATTTTAACCACAATTTTAAACACGAACTTACGACTCCCATTGGTGTCCCGTGTCAATCGCAATGAAATTATATACATTATCTCGAATACTTAAAATACTTATATAAAAAAATTGAAATTTTTGATTATTTCTTAATTATATTTCTATTAAAACACATTTCTACTTTATATTTAAATAATTTTTGCTTTTTAGATTCTAAACCGTCGCAAAATATTTTATATTTGTAATCGATTTTCGGATTCGATTATTGATTTAAGAATATAACTTTAAGCTGTTACGTTGGAAATCTGTTAATAGTAACGGCACATAGTTCGCGATGTTAAACAATTGTTCCGAATTTGTAAATATAAATTTAATTAAAAAAAATGAAAAATGACAAGGTCCTGTCTGTCGTGCAATGCCATCTATCTATCCCATTTTTTATATTTCTTTTAAATGCGATCTAGAATTATTTATAATTTTTTCATAATTTTTTGATTGTAGGTAAAAATAGGTATAATAGACCTTAAACGAGAATACACGTGAGAATAAAAGTCCTGAGGTGTCTAATTCTTTTTTACGTGCGCGTACGCGCGCACGTTATTACGTTTCCTCGATATCTCCTGTGACCTGTGGACCGCAATCGTGCTCGGTGTAAACTTGACACGAATTCAACAAGCGATGTCCTCAGACGCCGTCCTTATCGCGCGTATATATACCCACACGCGTACTCCGTAGATGGGCATTAGTTCCTAAAAAAACCGCGCTGTCTTTTTCATCTTGCGAACCTTGGCACCTTGCAATCTTGGAACCTTAAAGATTGCTTGGGCAGAAGACTCGCGCATTTTCACACAACGAGCAGCGGATGCTCCACACAGTGAATGATCCAATCAACGAGATCGGTTACTCTCATAATTAGATATCCGGTTTCACGTTATACTGTATACATCATTATTACGTGCATATTTTATACGCGGCGCAAATATGTACGTACTGCAAAGTGTAACTACCGTGAAAAAAAATGCCGTCGTAAAATATATAAAGAATTGCATATCGCAGCAACATTTACACAACATTGGCGATCTTGGCAAAATACTAAGAAATTTAAAAAAGGCGAGGAGTTTTGCGTGAGTTCTGCAAATTTTTTGACATGCTCAAAATGCCTTCGCATTTCGGCGTAGTATTACGTGTTACGTAACGTTCCCTATACGCGAGCGTAAATCAGCCACCTGTTCAATCGAGCGCCGCCATTAATAGCCACGTTTGCGTTGCGCGGGAAAAATTCTCCGGACGAGAGATCGCTTTGCGCGCATTTAATACGGTTAACGCGTTAACCGGCAGCATCAGTCTTTCTCGATTGACACAGGAAGAAAAAAAAAATACACGCGGCCGCGGGTGATGTCACTTGAGCGAAGCGGTCGGACGATGACGCCAGCAATCCGAGCGGCCTTCTGCCGCACAGAAGAACCGAACGAGAGAGAGAGAGAGAGAGAGAGAGAGAGAGAGAGAGAGAGAGACCGAAACGGTGTCACGCGAAATTCCGACAGCATGCACGCGGAGGTCGAACGCGAGCTGATTCTTCTGCCTTTTTTCCCCCTTCGTCTTGTTCGACCTACGCGTCCGTTGCCGAGATGATCCTCGCGTCTGAAAGGTGCGCCTTTGTCTCCGCCAGAGACGCATACCGGTTTAGCACCTCCGCATCTGCTTTCCACGCATGCTTAACGCTAAATGCGTCTGTCAGATCTCGAAGTGCATCTGCTTCTGTACGATAACACGAGGAATTACGCGTGTTCACGAGGAGTACGCGCGCGTAAAAAAGAATTAGACCCTTCAAAGTATTTACTCTCACGTGATATTCTTGTTTAAAGATATTTTACGTTTATTTTTATTTACAATGAAAAGATTATTCTAGATCGTATTTACATTATAAAAAATTTTGCGGTGGTTTAGAAACAGGATCAAAAATTATTTAAATATAAAGCAGAAATATATTTTAATAGAAAAGAAAAGAAATATATAAGTATTCTTAAGAAATAATGAAAAAAATCTCAAATTTTTATATAATTATTTTGAGTATTCAAGATCATTTATGTAAAGTTTCATTTCGATAAAGAGATTAGGTCTCTAAATAAAAATTAAATTTATTAAGAATACAAACAAAAGTACAAATGCGGTACAAATAAATTTAAATTTTTATTTGCAGAATAATTTCTGCATCGTGAACTTAAAACAGTTATAAATAGTTATATAAAAAAATTGAGATTTGTGTAATTATTTCTTAATTACATTTCCATTAGAATATACTTTTGCTTATTTATTCAAATAATTTTGGATCCAATTCTAAACCATTAAACTTTTTAAATGCGATTAAATAATTTATAAGTTTCGTAATTTTTTCGTTGTAAATATAAAAATATAAAAATTATAAAAATAGATGTAATACATCCTTAAGCGAGATTTTCATATACAAATTGTAATAAAAAAATGAATGAGTGAATAGAAATCAATGTGCACTAACAACCACTTCACTCTCTGTGAAATCTTCGATGCTAAGTGAAATTAGTGGTCGTTACAGAGAGATACATACACGACATATTTCGATTTAGAGAAAGTAATTAATTATATCGAGAATGTATGTTTAAGACTTTATTCGATCGTTATGATGAAAATTAGCATTAAGATGGAATTTACTTTGCGCACTGTTTAAGTTATCCGTACATGTTTGACTGTTGCATCAATCGTTGTCACTATTCACTGAACACCATAAATGCTGCGTAACTATCATGTACGGAAAGGTGCAGTTACCTGGTTTTTTTGCACGCAGAGACTTTCAACGTGAATTACTTGCGCAAAAAGGAATATTATTAAAGAAATATATAAAGGCTGTTTGAAGATAAAACGTAAGTGATAAAATTAATCATTTAATTAAGCATAAAGTCGAAAATTAACACGAGTCTCACATAGTCTTCATATCCACGTTCGACGTAAAGTGCAAGCTAATGTGACTCGAATTTGTGCAGCGTCTAAGATCGGATATCAAGGATATCATATGTACGGTATTATATGTATTGTGCGTATCACCAAGAATATACGCATGTCGTTCTTTACCGAAGACTACGCTAAACCACAAAACAGTGGTTCCCAACTGTCATTTCATTTTCATTACGAAGATTCACTTATTTCACACGAGTACAATTTTGCAAAAAGCATCATTTTAGAAATAACATCAATATTCTTAATAAATTTCATGCAATTTAACAAACCTATAGACATATAATTGATTTCTACTAAACTAAACTAAACTTGCCCGAACAACGATACAAACGTAATTTTCTATAGCATGTGAAGCTCAGTTTTAGAGCTATAAATAAGATAAATTCTGCGATAACGGTTCTGATATCGTGAAGATTATCGAATTTTACATCGCATAGCAATATCTGCTTATCATCTTGGAGGGAACAATAACGGACTGTCAGTATCTCGAGCGAGAAGAAGATGGATGTAAAAATAAAGGAACACGACACTTAAAAGTGCCAGCATGTTTTACGTAAATGGTAGTATTTTAAACGTTTGCACATTACGGCGATACAAATGGTGACAAATACGATAACACAACAGGAAACTCGGGGTATGCCCACGTATGGTGGATATCGCTACAAAATTCCTATACTGTAGGTTTTATCATGTTGCGTGAAAAGTTTTTATGCGCGCATTGTTTCTTCTCTCTCTCTCTCTCTCTCTCTCTCCTCTCTCTCCCCCTTTCTTTCAATTAAACTTTCATTTAGAAGTAAATATTAAAAGCACGCATTCTCTAACGCATGCTTTTAATATTTTTTATCGTTGCAATATAACACGACTACGCATGACTCACGTCCCTCCCATTTTCAAATACAAATATTTAGATGTTTACAGAATTTCTTTAATTAGTATACAAATGTATAATTTAAAAATTCCTCTCGTATTTATCGAAACTGGTTTCCAAAAATAGAAATCCAAAAAGTTCCTACCTTGATGCTGGCCTCGGCTTTATGATACCAACTCTTTCTTCTTTGAATACCAGACATTCTTTTTACTTCGTCCAAGTTTCTTTCAAGCCTAATATATATATATGTACAATACTATGACTTTGGTTTTACACGTTTGAATGTTATCACGTCGCGAAATCAACGCAGAAATGACGTCTATGAACCGATAAAACGATACGCGATAATACGCGTGGCGGAGAAAAAATTGGGAATCAATGACATTCGATCGTGCCTCCGTGTTACCAAAACCACGACTGTCGCAAAGGCAAATGGTAAAGCAAATGGTAATGGTTGATACTGGCGTTACGATCGTTACGAAATTCGCAGAGATAAGACGCGTGGGAAAAAATACAAATATTCTTAGAACGTACTCGTCCTAATGTCGCGACTTGAAAAATAATCATGTACAAGACAAAATACGAGTCATCCTAGAATCATCTGAAGGCATTTGTACTAGGGCTATGTGCAATGATAGAATAACTTGATTATTGCATCATTGAGATAGAATGAGATGCAACTAGATCCTATTGCCAATAGTAATTGCTTTCAATTCTACATCACAATCAATCTTAGACTTACTTTGAATAAAATGTTAGAGCCGCAAATTGTTGTGTGTATATATCTAAATTATTTTGACTTTTAATTGAATTAATTCTAATTAATCCAAATTGCCCAATTATTCTTATGACAGAATTTCATTCTTTGAACAATGTATACTTTTCTATATTTAATAAACTGATTTACAAAGTTCCATCACATAATTTCAAGTTGCATCATACTTTATTTTCTTTTCTTGTAACATTTTTGTATTAATTTTCTTTAAATAAACATTAAGATTTATTGATTTTACTCACAAAGCCAGCAGGCTTGTCCCTTCTATTTGCCATGATCCTGTCTTCCAGATTTGTTACCTCCTTCGATACATCTCTCTAATCCTAAAACAAAATTACAAAATGGTTAGTAATAGACAAGCATATCCTCCAAATAAATAAAACTGAATTTAGATTGCAACGTAAATATTAAAAAGCACTATACTTGCAAAATTGCAAAAATTACTAATGTTTTTATTTAAAATCTCTGTTCTGAGTTAATTCAATGTAACAGAGTTCACAGAATTTTCCCTTTATCAAAGATAAAGTATATTATTCTCAGAAGTTATCTTTGCACAAACAAGACACATATTAATAAGTTAGTCATCAAAGAAAATATAATATCTTCATTACAGAATATAAAAATATTGAATGCATATCTAGATAAGCATTAACTTATCCTAATTATGTTATTTATCAACAATAACAAATAAATATATAATAGATTCATTAGTCCCCTTTATTTCATTGTTTGTCACTCTTGCTTCGCACTTAAAAAATAAGATTTTTTTTCCTTCAGTATTCAGAATTTAGATTGAACTTGCCTGAGTGTCTTCAATCACACATCAGATATTATTTAATTTACAATATTTAAATTTGCATTAAAACCTTTCTCTCTCTTCATTAAGACTTTTCGAATTAATTTATCAAACTGGAGAAACAGAATTAAATTCCAAAGCATAACCAAGGCGCGGCGTGGGAGAAAGGTTAGTTTGGAAATAGAATTAAATTCTATAGGAATAATGTCACACGCGGACTCTCTCTGCAAATGTTGACAAGTGGCTTCAGACGAGCAAAAAAATCGGCCTTGACACGAGAATGCGATTGGATCTTTTCCGAACGAGTCGGGCGAAGTTTGGTAAATGGAGCGTTCTTCCGTTAAACAGGTTAATTCTCGGGGTGCGTCGATCTTGGGAATCTAGCTGAGGAATTTCCCTCCTGTCCACGTGTTTTGTTCTCCCGCGGCGATTTCGCATTACCTGGACACGTTGAAGGCTCCGTCGTTCGGATTTGCACGATTTTGCTACGTCGAAGTCGGATGGGCTGCTGCCCGATGTTCCAGCGTCGTCGCGGTTTTTCCAGCGAAAGGTCAGCGGTCGGCGCAGCTTAATGGCGCGCGGTCGTGAATTAACGCGTGAACGCGCGGACCTACACGGAAATTTTCAGCGGCCTTTTCTAAACAGAGCCTCGTGAAAAATGTTCGTTACCGCACGCTTACAGCACGCGCCGTTTACACTTGTTGCGACAACTCCGGCCGAATCGCGCGAACGCAACGTGCACGAACGCCCGAGCAGCGCGAGCACTGCTGCCAACATATGAGAACAAAATTCGCGACGATCGCGCGAATCGACAAACCGACTTCCGCGCACGAGAGACGCGCGATCGTAGATTTTTACAGTCGATTTCACCATCTTAAATTAACTTAATCAACCTTATTCTATTATTCTATTGGAATATTGATGATAAAAATGAGCATCGAGTGCCAATATAAAAAAATATCTTTATGGCGTTTTCAATTGTGCAATGAATTTTAATAAGCGTTATGCCATAGTGCATTTTCTGTATTTAAATCGAGATGAATAGATATAAAATGTGAGCGTTAGAAAAACAAAGAACGAAAAAAACAAGTACAGAAAATGTGCTGTAATAACCCGGATCAAAATCCACTGCAATCAAAATGTTAGTAGATTCTCATGTAAAATTATTGTACAGATCGATCCGCACGTCTATTAGTGTGAATAATTCTAAGGATATTAATTATCTGTATTTGAGATGATTCTAAATGTATAGCTCGGAATATAAATACTGCCTTTAATTTTCGTTTGTACCAATCTAAATTAATTTTTATCTTGGTTAATTTACTTTTCATCTCTTTTTAGTGCTAAGAATGGAAAGAGATAAAGAATAAATTAAATCGAGATTAAAGTTAATCTATATTGATAAAAATAAATGTAAAAAAAACGAAAAAAGAATAAAAAAAACAAAAAAGACAAAAAACAAAAAAAAGACAAAAAAACAAATAATAACACAAAATCAAAACAAAAGGAATCAAATCTCATCACGTCCACGTCGTTGATTCTAAACGCTAAAAACGGGTAATGTATCATTTTGTTAAATATCTTCGAAAATAAGATCCGGATAAAAGAAATATTCCTACAAAAGTTGCTATCTTTTCTACGCAAAATAATATCGCGTAAAAAATAATAGGTTTTTATTTAAAAAATTGATCTTCAAATAACGTCCCGAAATGACGAATTAAAAATATCATCGTATATGTATCCCCCTTGAAACCAAATAACTTTTGTCTAAACGTTTTGTTCTAGTATATATATAGTGTTTTGTTTTTGAGATAAAAATTCATCACGCTTTAAATGGTTCCCCCATATATATAATATGATATAAATATATATATTATACAGGGACCATATATATATGGGCCATATATATATATATGGACCATATATATATATATATATATATATTTGCTAAAGAATCGAGATAATAATAAAATAATAAATTAATGTTACATTATGAATTAATTGTTCAAAATTTTAACAATTCTGCGACCACATGAATTCTCATAAGATCGTTAGTCTTTAATAGTGTTTGCATTCAGCGAAAAAGTTTTACAACTGTTGTAAATTTTTTTAATATAATTGGTTTATACAATTAAATCCAGTAAAGAACCAAATTTATATTAAAAATCTTACAACAGTTGCGAAGCTACTTTTTCTACTGAACGCAATCAGTATTTCATCTATACATTGGGTAAAAAATCAAAAATCAGAGACGAAAAACCTCGATGTTATAATGATGTCCTTCTTTTCTTTTGAATCTCAAGCGAGCCCATATCACTCATAACTTCGGTCGCGCTCTGGGCGACCAATCGGCGCTCGACATCGCGCACACGTGTCGCGGCGACGGTGACGGCGTTATCGGAAAGTCGAAGGCGCCGCGAAACGATCCGAGGCCTGCCGAAGCGCCCGTCGTGACGTCATGCTGGAGCAGAAGAGATAAGCGACAGTCACGGGAAGGGAAAGGGAGTTCTGTTTCCTGGTGTGTTTCGAAGCTGAGGAAAAACTGTCCGCGCGCTCCGTCAAGCCTCGCGTGTCGCCGAAATGTCGTACGCGTACCTGTTCAAGTATATCATTATCGGGGACACAGGTAAATACACCGTGACGTGCATACGGGGTACTGCTGTGAGACGCTTCGCCCCGTGCGCCTTCTACGTCGTTCGTGACAGGACCCATTGTTTTTATCATCGTGATGCGCGATGATGTCGCGCATTGATTTGTAAATGCGAGAATAAATCCGCACCGCGGAAATGCTCACCGACAAAAAAATTCCCTTGACGCATATTTGTTCCCTTTACACATCGCGCATACGTTCGATCCAGGTAGCTCTTGAGTAGCTCTCGTCTTGTCTCGCGTCGCTACTCTGATTTGTTGCTGTTACACGCCGATCGAGTTTCATATCTTGACTGATTTGATAAATTTTCCTGTCGATTTTCACGTTAGCCAGCTATAAATAGCTACGTTGCGTCTTTTATAATAGAATTATTATTGGACCAAGACTTTGTATGCTGTGTTATTATATATCCGAATTTTGCTTGAATTTTATTTTCGTAATGAAAATACGTTGTCACAAACGGTGATCATTATGTTAAACGGTGGGCGTAAAGTTAAGAAATTATGTAAGCACACAATATTGCATATAAGTTCAAGAAGTAAATATTAAAATAAGATAATGAGAGGAAAAGTTTTTACATTTAATTGAATATATAATAAAGCTATTTTTATTACAATCAGATTATATATAATATATAAATATATATAAGATATATAAATATATTATTTTTAAATAGGAGTCGGAAAGTCCTGTCTTCTTCTTCAGTTTACGGATAAGAGATTTCAACCAGTCCATGACTTGACAATAGGAGTCGAGTTTGGTGCTCGTATGATCACCATTGATAGCAAGCAAATTAAACTGCAGATATGGGATACTGTAATTATTTAATTATTTTGTTATTTTGTATTATATAAATAATATTATTAACTTTATTGAGATTGTGATCCTCAATGAAAAATATATTATTTATTATAATTATATATAATAATTAATATTTAGATTAATGTTTTAAAATAACTTTAAATTCTTATCTAAGGTATTTTTAATTATTATTTCTAGAAAATTTTATTGTATTTATTTTAATATTTTTGTACAAATAAAATTATACCAATTTTATGCAGCTTTTGCTCTCAATTTAGCCAGATGAACTAAATTAATTATTTTCCTGATCTATGTTTTATAGGCAGGTCAAGAGGCATTCCGTTCTATAACAAGGTCATATTATCGCGGAGCAGCTGGAGCTCTACTGGTATATGATATTACACGTAGGGAAACTTTTAATCATCTTACAACATGGCTGGAAGATGCAAGGCAACATTCAAATTCCAATATGGTTATCATGTTAATTGGCAACAAAAGTGATCTGGATAGTCGAAGAGAAGTAAGGAGAGAAGAAGGCGAAGCTTTTGCACGTGAACATGGTCTTGTCTTTATGGAGACTAGCGCCAAGACTGCAGCCAATGTAGAAGAAGCATTCATCAATACGGCAAAGGAAATATACGAAAAAATACAGGAGGGAGTTTTTGACATTAATAACGAGGTATGATCCTGATTCTTTCAATTATTCTGTACTCTATATACAATAATTCAAAATATATAATTCAAAATAATTCAAATCAAGAGATAAATTTTGATTAAATTCTGAAATAATTTTTTTCTTCCAAAATTTTATTCAAAATTTTATTCAAATTTGCAATAAATTTTTAATTATAAAGAGAAGTAGTTTGTTTCTTATAGATTGAGTACAAAAAAGTTAATTTTATACTTACTTTATTACTCTTTATAATAAGAATGTTCTAAAATCAATAATGATAATTGAATTGCATAGGCCAACGGTATTAAGATTGGACCACAACATTCGCCAACAAGTCCTGGAGGTTTAGCAGGAATTGGTGGACAAGGTAGTGCGCAGGGTGGTGGGTGCTGCTAGGGGCTGGGGCTTATCTGTCCACCGCTTCATCCTTCTCCGATCTGAATTGACCTTATTCCTGCTCTTCATTTTAATCTGAACACACTTATTTTGTACAACTTAATTTTGCGCATGCCGCATTATGAGGTAACAAGTGACAATTGGTGTATTTATTAGTTAAAATAATCTTATACACGTAATAAATAGGATTATTGTAAGACGAAAATGTTATACATCATTAAAATCATGAAGCATTAATAAAGTCTTTATTTACAAATTCTCATAAGGATATGAATGAAGTTACATCATTTTTTAATATATTTCCGGGGTGAATTTAATTCTAAATCAAGCATAGACATATTTTCCAAGTCAATATACAATCATTATTTATATAATCATTATATATATACATATATATATATATATATATATATATATATATATATATATATATATAATCATTTTCGTTCTTGCACATCACGTAATAGTTTTATCTTCCATATATAACGCGAAATATTATTTTAAATATTATTTTAAAACGGATAGCTGTGAGATTCCATTAATTTTTATTTAGAAATCTTTATTTTTGTTTAAGTATACATAATATAATTTAATATATACTTTAATTATATGCTGTAAAGTCTAGCAGGTTTGTCTCCCACTTTATGCAGCACGACGTGAAATAATTGTATTAAGTAATATATTAAATCGGGAGTGATAAAGCGGGAGAGGACAGGCACTTCTATTTAATGTTTTATATTTGTTTAATATGTATTGTGTACTGTAATGTAATGTGCACTAACGATCAAAATTCTATTTTATTGGTAGTAACTCATAAACGCTGATGTATCAGTTAAATAATTTGACATAATTTATACCTAATTACTTGAAACAACATTATATATATATATATATATATATATATATATATGTGTGTATATGTATGTATGTATTGATGTATAAGGTGATTATATAAAACATATATTAATCAATGCCATCAAAAGGCCTATATTTAATCAGATTTATATTCTATATAATAGTTATAAAAAATCGCATATATTAATTATTGATATCATTATTTATGGCATCTTTTTGAGAATGAAGACATTGTTAGCGCTACAATAAATCAAAATATACATTTTTATATTATTTACAGTAATTAAAAATTTTAATATCTAATATATAGCACGAAAAAGAGATATACACTTAAGTTTTAGACCATAGATAAAGATATCAATATAAATATGGCAGTGATAATTTTACCTCTATTTTATCAAAATCCGTAAATAATTCCATTTCAATACATATTCCTGTCTTGATTTTGCAAAATTCAATTCAAGTCAATTTTTAATATTTCAGAATCTACAAAGATACATGATATGAGACACACAAAAGATATTTAAATACATGATGAATTAAGGATAGACTTTAGTAGTGCACGTTATTATATTTATTAAAAGATTCTTCAACTGACAAGGAAAACAGATTATATATTAATATTAATACTTCGATGAAATTATGAAGAAACGCATCTATAAGCGTATCATACATCTAATTAGTACAAATTGGCTTCTCTGAGCAATCTTATTGTAATCAAATGTTATATTTATATATATATATATATATATATATATATATATATATATATATATATATCTTAAATTACGAGCTTATATCTAATTGTTATACCAAAGAATGTGTCAACATTGTATATCTCGTTTGCGCTTGTATTGTAATAATTAAATGATGTACATTGGCTTCAGAAAATTATATTCGATACATTTGATTTAATATAATCCAGCGATTATTCTATACATGATCAAAGTTAGATTGACGGCATATGATGTATTTTGTATGTATACTTTGGGCATACTTTTCAATTGGAAAATATATATGTGCACATTACTTATTGTCCTTGATCCTAAGATACATCATGTAACACAATTTGAGTTGCGTTTTTTCAGGAACGGATAAAACTACATCACCGCAATTACATCATAAAAGATAAGTTATAATTCAAATAAAAAATTGAATGATTTATTTTATTTTATTACATAGTGTTTAATTTTGCATTTTATTACATAATGTTTAATTTTGTCACAGTCAGCAGTGTATATAAATATTTTTTAATGCGTAATGTTTTCATCTAAGAACTAGCAAAAATTATTTATATCTATTACTCAGTAATACATCATGTTATTTCAATATTGAAATTAATTTTAATTGATTAATTTAAATTGATTTTAAATAAAATATTAAGTTACTTTTTTTCTTTCTTTGCTACATTAAAAAAAGGAAGTAATCAGAGTTATATATATTAATAATGTAGATATAAAGATCGATTAATTATACGGATTTTTAAAGTTATAATTCAAATAAAAGATTGAATGATTTATTTTATTACATAGTGTTTAATTTTGCATTTTATTACATAATGTTTAATTTTGTCACAATCAGCAGTGTTAAATGATTTAGCAGTTTAATGATTGTTATTATATAATTTAAATTATTAAACTTTCATTATTTTAAATTATAATATTTTATATTTTTTATTGAAATTTTCATAAAGAAGAGTTTTTAGGAAAACATTGATTTGGATATTTTCAATATATTTATTTTAGGTGTACTTGAATTATATGGTCTATTTTTTTATATTTAATGTTCTGTATTACAAATTTAATTGCTAAATATTTAATTTGTAATTCACGATGACATTGAATGAAATTTTTGTATTAGATTTCTGGAAATCAAAAATCAATTTATTTGTGAATTACAAACCCAAGTAAATTATAATAATTAATATTATCTTTACCAGCATGTGTTGATTTTAGCTATCAATACTCGATTGTGCTCGAGTGTTAATCAAGAAACTTTGAGGGTTCTTAAATCTTCTGCTTATGAAGTGCAGAGCACGAAACAAATTTAGAGATGGTTAGTAAATTTTATCAATGATCCAGTTCGTATTTCCATTATTAAACATCTATCATAACTATTATATGCTCGCAATTTTTTTTAATTTTAAAAACGGGAAATTGAAAAAAAATATTTTTTAACTATATTTTTAAATCTATAATGATTAAAATAGAGTTTATTATATTTAGACAGATTTGGGTAGAAGAAAAGGAAGTGTGCAAAATATGAGAAAGCGAAAAGGCGAATCGATGCTGTGCTTTTTTATATTTGCTACGCTCTAAATAAAGTGTGTGAGTAAATTTAGATTACAAAAGCATCTTTTTAATTTATTATGAACATAGCGGGCATTCGTCTTTTTTTCTTTATTATGAATCTAACAATAGTTAGAATACAAATTTGATGAATACAAAAATATTGAACCTTTCTTATCAAGATGGTTCAATATTTTTATATTCATCAAATTTGTATTCTATCTAACTACTGTTTTACTGTTACTTAATGTGAATCTTGATCGTTTCTTATGTATTCAGCAAACTTCGTGGAATGCTATTATTCAGATTATTTTGATTATTCCACAGAAAGATTATAAATCTCTAAACTATTTTACACCGGACAATGTCGAAAAAAATATATAAAACATGTAAATAATAATTTTATAAATTTTTAAAAATTTTTATCCTAATCATATAGATTGTCCTGATCATATAGATAAATATACATATATAATTAAATTTTTATTCTATCCAACTATTGTTTGTTTGAAATTAACGTTAAATTTTTATTAAAAAGAACATTATATTAATGGTAACTTGTAAAACTTATAAAATGACATATGTGTGTGTGTGTGCGCACGCGCGTGTGGTGTGTGTGAATATTGAAAATTTTTTGCCGTAATATTTTATATATAATATTTGATAAATCCATACAAAAAGGTATAATAATCATAAAATTTTTCAAGAAATGTCTTCAGATAAATTAGTAATGCGCAATTTTACATGCAGCAATCAAAGGTAAATTAAAACATAATACATATTTTGGTATTATCGATAGATCGATAATTTATTAGAATTGATTTTAATAAATGTATTTTAATAAATGTATTTTACAATGTCTCAACTGTTTTTAATTTTAAAGCTTTGTACGCGCTCTTATCTGAACATTATCTTTTTTTTTTTTACGTTACACCTTTAAAGTAAGATAAGGCATATTTTCATAAATTCTTAAACAAGAACGATAGGTTGTCAATTATAATTCATTTAAACATTTGTGTCTTGAAGTATGTATATATAAATTTATATTAATATTCACGTTTCAAGGACAACCAAAAGTTCTTGTGCATCTTTATATAAAATCTAAAATCAAAACGCAAAATTTTGAAATTTCTGCCAATATTTTATCATATGCACATACGCAATATATTTAGAAAGTCTTAACTTAAAGGCTACATAAAAGGCCTGTTTAGTGGACACTCGGAAATAAGCCTGCACATATCCAAATTAAAACTGTCTAAAATAATTGTCATATGTCGCTGTTTTGTAATAGAATCTCACTGTTTTGCTCTAATAATGTATTTGGGAAGAATGTCTGAAACAATCGTTTAATATCATTGATATAGTACATATTTCGGGGAATATTGGAAAGCAAGACGAACCCGTTGACAATATAATCGAATAGCTTTAAGTCAAAATCTATTTTAAATATACAATGTTACACATATACATTAATTATCTATACAAGGTACTCAAGGTACTCGGTATACATGCACTTCTGCATGTCGTCTTGCAAACTGGATTCGTACTATCACACACATATTGTACTATTCATTTTTACAGTCAAATTTTTTAAGACTTTGTTTTTCATCATTTGTTAATCATATTATACAAGTATTCCTTCATAACTTGCGAGCGCATACATGTTTGTGATAGATAACAAGATACATTTTCAAAATCTCTCGTATAAATCTTCGCATATCTTCTAAATTTCTGAAACAATTTTGGAGGGGTTAGACTCGTTGCAGTGGTCCTAATAATGTTGATTATGTGCAAGCAACGAATATCGTTAAAGCCTCCACGAAGCAGGCCGTAAAGTGCATTCTTGTGTGTTATATAACTGTGTTGATACATATATTTATCTCACTGTAGTTTTAACTTTTTTATAATAAATAGCACAATAACATTAATGTATCTTATTACACGTTGGTTCTTTGCTAAATATGTGTACACGTTGAGAGATGTCATCAGATATAGTAAGCGTTATCGTTTGTTGAGGATGTTGACAAAAGTCCGAAATTTCGCTTGCACCTCTGGCATTTGCGCTAGCGTCTCTTCCATCATGTTTCTTAATTTTGCCAAATCTGGCATTTTCTCACATGATTCGATATTTAACAGCTCTGTGAAAAATTGTTCCCAAGCAGCTTTCTTGGCATACCTATAACGCAAAAAGAATGCATAACATTCAAATTTTTTTACATGACAAATACAATTCTTCTGAATCATGATATGTATAATATATTTATTATTTTTATACCTTGGTAATTTTGAAGCAATAAACCAACGACCGCTCACGTTAGACACTCTCATATAATTGCCAAATAGTAAACAATGACTGGTCGCTGCTAGACAATATAAATCAGTCTGATATGTCCATGGTCTCCCAGTTTGCATTTCGATACAAGTAAAATCTTCTGTTTTTATAACTTGTGTAAACGTTGTATTTTCTGGCAATAGTTTCATGTCTATGCTACATCCAAAATCTATCAGCTGTATAGTTGGTCTTACATCTTGCGTAGGTCTGTTGATAATCATAAAATGAATAAAAATATAACAATCCAAAGCGTGATATCTAAAAAATAATAATACTAACTGTCGCATTAATAAAAAATTATCTGGCTTTATGTCCCCGTGTATTATTTGGCATTTGTGTAAGTACTCCACGATTTGAAGCATCTCGATTGTGAAGAAAATAGCTAAGGTCTCCATCAGAGGCTTGCCGGTGGCAATCTTTATCTGATTTGTCACTGCTAATAACGTCCCAAACTTAGAATATTCTGAAACTAGTACGCTTCCATTGTTAGCTACATATGCCATTGTCACATCCATAAAGCCACGTAGCTGAAAAAGAAATATTAAAGAAATATTACAAAATATTACGGGAAGAAGAAACTTAATTTACTAATAAATAAGAAAATTTCGAAAATAAATCAAGATAGAAATATGTTAAACTATCATATAGTACCATACCATATGTGGATTTGTAAGACGCGATTTTATTTCCCGTACGATATAATATTCCCAAACCCAAGCAGGTCTTTGCGTTTTAAGGGCAACGGTCTCGCCTGTTTGCAAATTAATTGCTTTAAAAACTGTTCCATACATTCCTTTTCCAAGGCACTTTTCCAAATCATACGCTTCGGTGTCTGCACAATCATAAATGTATATATAAGTTACATATAAATTAGGAGAAAAAAAACTTATAGATGTATTTAACAATATAGCATAAATCTTAATCCGTGTAACTTGAATACTGACCGAGCGTAATCATGGTAGAAGGCACAAGCTTATTTAAATTGGTATCTATTCTCTTATAACCATCTGCATGATGCGATTGCGGAAACTTTATTTTTTTCAATAGGCCAGCTATTAAGATCTTATCGAATGGATTTATATCTCTCGATGGGAGCTCAAAACATTCTTCTTCTACTTGTTCCATAGGTTCATGCTCTTCACATTCCATAGTATCAATCTTTTCTGCATTGTCTTCCTCATTAAGTTTTAAATTCATAGACTTTCTTAGATCACAATTATTCTTTATTTCGGATGTTATTTGATCAACATGTCGTTGAACCGTACGCGGACTTTGAGCATGCACAGCTGGGATTTGCGCACACTGCTGTTCATAATGTTGATTCACGGATAGCAAAGATTCATTTGATTCCTCTTCTACAACTTTATACATAAATAAAAGTTAAAAAATTTCAATAAAATAAAAGATTTACAACACGATATTTAATTACTTAATAATAATTTAAGTAGATGAATTTTGGAAACTGTATCTTTGATACTCATAATCATAATTATGAGAAATAATAATATGTTACATATTACATAATATGTTACACTTATTATTAACAAAAAACTATTATACATACTCGTATCCACAGGTTGTTCTTTAAACGGAATCATGTCTTCCCTCGTTAATGCAAAAGTCAATCCAGTTGTTTTGGTGTAATTGCTACTACCTGAACTGCTTGATACATATTCCCGGGTAGTTTCCAATATCACGCTTAATTTATCATCACCTTCGGGATTAGGTACTTCTATAACTCTGTTCATAAATAAAAATTAAATGAATTTCATACATATTCATACATATTTCATTTATATTTTCGAAAAATCAAAAATATATTAACACATACGTTTGAGGCACAGTATTCTGAGTTGAAAACTGCGATTCGTCTTTTACTCTGTATGATGATTTGAAATGATTAGTCATTGGAGTAGAACTTGTTAACGGTGCATTAAATGCTTCCGTAAAACATGTCTCGTTAGCAGTTGTCAGAGGAGTTATACCCAAACTTTCATCAATATAAAGATTATTCTCGTTCGATTTGGGTATCATATTCTCTTCTAACGGACCGTTATAATCCACAACGATAGCATTCTCTTTATCTTCCGCGCTTTTGAGATATTTGATATCTTTACGATTCATCCCAGGCGATTTAATGTAGGGTAATTCGGGTGGCATTCTGTATGGTTTGCTCGTTTCAATATCAGGATCGGAGTATGGCGAAAAGTGTAATTGTTTCTGTGGTTCTATATTCTGCTGCAGCATAGAAGCTTCCATCGATGCTGGATACTGTTGATATCCGATGTCATTGGGTAACATATTACCATAAACAGAATGCTGCATATGTTGCATATGCTGATGTACATGTTGTGGTTGCTGCGAATGCAAAATATGTTGACCATGCGGAGACTGATGATGATTGTGCGGTGACTGATGATGATGATTGTGTGGTGACTGATGATGATTGTGCGGAGGCTGATGATGATGATTGTGCGGTGATTGGTGATGAATGTTCGGCTGATGATGCTGCATTTGGCTGTGAGGCGATTGTAAATGCTGTGGATGAGAAAGAGATTGATGATGCATGGCATGCATTTGCTGATGTGGTGGAATCATTTGCTGATGATGGTGTTGATGTTGGGGATGATGCTGCCGAGGATGTGATTGCTGCACTGGATGATCATGATGTTGCTGTAACAAAAAATATTACTTACTAGATCTTCTTACTATAATATACAACACTACTAAACAACTACTAAACTAAAACATTTTACTTTTATTACTTTTATCACTTTAAATTTTCATGAGCCTACGTATAAAAAGCAAATATAAGCAAATATAAATATAAAAATATATTTAATATAAAAGCAAAATATATGAAAAAACATTTATGTAAATGCTTCTTATACCTGTATTTGATAATGATAACTGTTCTGCAAATTGGGATTCCCATATGTAACGTGTTGATCCTGACCAGAATAATTATGATGCTGTGTATAACTTTGATGATTTTCTTGATCGTTATAAACTTGCATGTTGTATCCTTGATGATGCTTGTTACTGGATATCGCATGTTGTGTCATAGAGCTGTCCATGTGTATATCAAATGATAACTTATTTCTCGAGTCTACTATTCTAGATGTGACAGGGAGACTACGAAAGCGCGAAGCATTAACAGTCGTGTCAGGAGATTGCCACAAACCCTGCACAACCGAAATAGCTTCCTTCGTGTTTACAGTAAGGCTTTGTCCGAGCAAATGTTCCTCGGGATTAACGACCAAAGACGAAGTGTGATGCTGATGCATAAAGTTTGATGACTGTAACTTCCGCTGCGTATTCAATTCTGCTTCCATTCGCTGTGCTTCAAGTCTTTCGGCTTCGATTCTCTCACTCTCTAATCTTTCCAATTCTCTTTGCTCCGCCTCTTGTCGTTGAGTTTCTAATACCTGATTCTCAACTTCATACTGCTGCCTCTGTAGTTCTTGTTGCTCAACTTGGAGTCTTTGCCTACTGATCTCAGCCTCTCTCTGCTGATTAAGTTTCTGCTCTTCTATTTCTTGTAAATGATACATACTCTCGTAATTATTAAGTTGAGATTGAGATTCTCCATCGGTTTCACGTAAACAAACCATCGACATTTCATGTTTATTTTCCAAGAATTGTGCTCTTCTGAAATACATATGTGCAATAATTGATATTATATTAAAATAATATATTTGTTACAATATATATATATATATATATATATATATATACATATATATGTATAAAATTTTATTATTCTTTACATAGTATACCTTTCCAAATAAAGCTGTGCTCTAATTTCTTCCATACTGCGGTCAACGTTATCGGCATAAACTAGTTCTTTGGGATAATGTGGTTTTTGTACAATATTTGGATCTATTGGATCTGCTACATATACTGGTACTCTTAAGCCTTCATGACATTTGCTACCGTCAAAAAAAGGTACATGATTTGGGAATAATTTAATTTTTTCCATATTAATATCATCATTCTGATCTTCATGAACTGAAAAAAAATAAAGAAAACTCTTCATTATTTTCCTGTAATAAATTATTGTTTTAATTCGATTATTATCTTTCTTACTCTTAAAGCCCGCCTTTATAGTAGGAGCTATTAATGGCCCTCTCTTGCTTCCACTATTCCATGGTCCAGGTTTGATAGTGTTTTCTTTATGTACATCTTCTATAGGCACATGATCTAATATGCTTGAACTTTTCATTTCTCCAGGCATGTCATCCTAAATCATGGAATATTTTATTACAATTTAATTTTAAAATACAATGTATTATATTGCACAATTATTATTTGCATGTGTATCTTACTTGATATATTTGTATTTTAGAATTGGACTTTGTATTCTGCATGGAAGTTGAGATTTGGGGTATAGTCCCAGGATAATAATCACGTACGCGATGGCCTGTCCGTATATTGCCGACTCTTTTACCAGCCCTTATCGCTCTCAATGAACTGAAAGCTTGACGTTGTTCATACAAAGAAGCATCATTTCTTTCCTCAATACGTCCAAGTGTTTTGCGCGCGACAGCAAATTGAAAATTTCTATGAAAAGAGATGACATTGTGTAAGTTTTATTATATACACTTTCATATAAAAAATATTATAAAATAATATTTTAATATAGTAAAAAAACAGCAATGCATACTGATGAGCATGACTCAATTCCTCGTATGGCTCTGCATGAACAGACAGTCCCATTAAGTAAACTTCATCCGCGCGTTTGTCATCCTCAATTTGTTCCAACTCGAAAGCCCAGGCCCTGTATATATCTGCCACCCTAGTTCCAATACCACTGTTATGCAACAACTGATACAATTCCAAAGGATTCTTTTGCATACTTATCTAAAAACCAAGTTCTATTAATACATATAGTCATGCAAATTGAGTTTGTCCAAAGTATTACTCACATAATTAATCCACAAACGTATATATCTGCGATCTTGATGATATTTTACATCTTTCTCAAATATTGATAAACATTGTTGCAAGAGTTTCCCGATATGAGATTCATGTCCATTTTTCGGGTAACTTTGTTCTACCCAAAGAATATATTCGTACCAATTCTCTAAAGGGTCTTCTCCTTCATAAGTCTTAATCGCATCCTCATACATTCTGGATAAAAATAAAAAATAGTTTCCACTAATTTTACAAAATATATTTCTCGACTGTATATCATGTTAACTTAGATAAAATTACAGCTATACATGAGTATATGGAATAATGGTTTTCAGGATACTCACTGCTTTTCCTGTAGTAATAACTGTTGTGCATCCGCGTCCTCCTGTGCCCTCAACGCAGTTCCCAATTGCATGGCATTTCTTCCGTACCGTAACGGCTGGATATTCTCTTTACAAAGGGCTATCACTGTCGCGGGATCCATTTCTGACTTTGTTGCTCTTTATCGCTCAGAGACTTCCTTATACACTGATAAAATAACAAGAAGGTCCACAATTAACGAAAACAGTACCAGAGAATATTCAGCAGCGTCCCAATCGATCATACGGTTATACACGTATAAAAATATAAACATCCTTTACTTTACGACTGTCAATGGAACACCGGGGTCGCGTGATGAGAGAAGTAGATGAGTGTAAGGAGGGAGGATTGGAGAGAACTCAGGCGATTGTTACTTCCTCGATGGAATTACCGGGGCACCGATCCCGAAAGTCGCGTGGCGGAGTTTGACACTCGTCGACGTCGCGGACATAACACAACGTTTGAGGACGACGTCGATGGCGCGGGGATATACCCGCAGGCTCAGAGCCGAAGAACGCGTGTACACCCTCGCTTACCGCAGCTTGGCATAACAGTCCCCGCGATCCGTGGCCGGACCTTTAAATTCGAACGGAAACCCTGCCACGAAAACTCCAATAAGGACGCTATCGGGCGGATTAGGTTAGGTTCGCGCTTTAACGGCTTAAATGCGGAAAGGGAGCCGGGAGAGGAGGGGAGGGGGAGATGAAGGGGGGCCGCTACCAACGGTTTTAACTGTCCTCGGTTACAATGGGTACACACTCTCGATGTCTCGATGTCTCATCGGCCCGTCTCGCCGCGCGCTTCACCCCTAGCGCACCACGCGTCGCGTCACCCCGCGTCGCGTCGCTTCGCGTCGCGCCGGCAAGTGGCGGAATCTCGATCCGCGGATCGAGCTCCGATCATCGACGTACGACCTACGACGTGCGCCCCTCGCAACAGCGCGAAGTCAGCCGCGTGCAGTTAGCCGCGACCGACGACCCACGACTCACGCTCGAGCATCGCCGAGCTCGGAAATTCTCACGCGCGAGAGATTTACCGATAGCACAGCTGCCTGCAGACGGACCCTCGCATGATGATCCTCCGAGAACGGGCCTCCTGCGCGCTACTGTTCCTATAATAACTCGGTTAAAGATCGGGACTGAATTGGGTACGTCAGTGATTCTCAACCGGAACGCGCGCGCGGCGGCGGGACGAAGCCGTCGAGATTTCCGCGCCGAGATCCCGGCTGCGCCCGCACTACAACGCGCGAAAGATCACGAAGGATCACCGCGATCACATTGTCCCGTATTCGTCGCACCTGTCTCGTCGTAGATCCTTTATCTTTTTGCCGTTTCGATTAATCGGATTCGATCTCCACTTTCGATTCTCTCTCTTTCTTTCTCACACTTTCTCTGTCTCGCTTATCAATAACTGATCGACACGTTTAAACGTAACCTCCAATGCCGTTCCGATCGTTACATGGCGGATTCGGAGGATGGGTTTTTGAAAGATCGCCATCTTGAATGATTTGTAATATGCCAATGGGGGAAGGGGTGAAAAAAAAGATCTTTACAATCCACGCTTGCGCAACGTAATTTTCTTCAGCTAAATATGCACTGTTTACAAAATGTATATATACATATTTATATCAATGATCATAGGTTGGAAAAAACTCTGTGACTGTATGTAGTCATAATTCGAATCGCGCACTTGTGAGGCAACGTTTTATCGAACGATATCTCGCCCTGCGTTCGAAATGTTTTAAAATTCAAATCACTAAAGATTGCTCCTTTCAAAAGCATACAAGATTATTTTTGATGGATTAAAAAATTGAAAATTTTAACAAAACTTACACTTTTTATAACAATGATTCATTAATTTTTATTTGATAAACTTAACACAGTTTTAATAATGCAAAATAATTAAGATAAAGAAATTTTTAAGAAATTTTTTATGAAACATTTTTTTAAACAAACATTAAATTGCATATTGTTATGCATTTTGATTTAACATCAACGTAATCTGGATATGGAACAACAATTTATAGTTTTTATAATTATTAAAAAACAAAAAGACATCTGCATCGCTGCATAATAATTTTTTAATTCTATTCTTTTTTTAATTCCAGGTTTGACGTGTTCATTAAAGGATTAACGAGGCGATATTAAATATAGTAGTTAAATATATACAAACGATATAAAGCATTATTATATATAAGCTATGTGTAAAACACGTCAGAAAATATTTACCACATTACTATTTTACAAAAGAATGATAAGGGACATCACGAGTACGTCGATGCGACGAAATTCACATTATGTGTTGAGCTATATTTTTCTGGAATATCTGCATCGTAGATTTCAAAGATTGCTCAAACAAAATCTCAGTTGGGTCACATTACCGAATACAGTTTTAAAACGTATGTTGGCCGATTTAGAGATAACACGAAACGAATACGTCGATTATGATTCCTGTGCAATAGCGAACATGCAACTCTCAAGAAAACCATCGAGTTCTCCTTGGTTCAACATATGTTCGATGGCATTAATGATGAGATATAAATTAATGATTATATCCGTACCGGAGATTAATGAGAATGTTATCCTGATCTCTGAAACGACGGAGCATAATTTACAAAAAATTTTTCGTTGTGAACAATTGGACGGTTCGTGTTTCATATGTAGGTATTTATAGTCTACCAGGTATATTGGTACTTGAAATTTAAACTCTAAATCATTCACGTCTTTTAATATTCAATATGATTTTTTTTCGCGTGACCAATAAACTGCGATTTATTTTTAGTACCATCAGAAGACGATGCAATCGAGTTTGCCGCCGAGGCAAGAATATCCTTAATCGCTAATCCGCAGAATTGCGCGACCGAAACGCTGGATGTCATGTTGCAAAATTATTTTCTATATCCCAGATTTTTACACGTGAATGACGTGTTCAGAATCGATGCGAGAGAATACGGTCAAGATCGGTTTTACTCATCTGCTTCTCCAGGGATCTCTGCAATATATTTTACAGTTAGAGCTCTCAGAGTGAATCGTAATGGGCATAGCAGCAACGTTAACAGCTGTTACGTTGTACGTGGAGAGTCAACACTCATTCAGGAAACACAGGTCCACGATTACATTCCTCGAGAACGCGTTTGCTCGCTTCCTAATGGCATCTTACGATGGAACGACGTGGCACAAGAATTGCTGAATCGTAGATATCCATCGGCTCTGATGGAATCTCTGGAATATTTAGAATCTTGCATCATGCCGTTTCTAAAAAAGGGTAAACGATAGTTTTTGTGCACATTTACGGAAATTAATGATAATATCGATTAATAATGTTTGAATGATTCATAATCGCTATAGATACATTAGGTCTGTTCTTTTTGGCTGAACTGGTTGTACTAGTTCAATTTATCTTTCTTTCTTACAGGAAAAACTGCAATTAGTTCAGCTAAAAAGAACAGACCTATTTCTTATTTCTTATGTCGACTTTGCAGATGTACAATTGAACATAAGACCGGTATTTCTTGTGAAAGGATCACGGGGTTGTGGTAAACATAAATTAGTTCGAGCTGCGTCCAAAAGAATAGGTTTGAACTTCCTCGGTATTGATTTCGTGGAGGTGCAGACTTTAACATCCGCGCAGACCGAAGCCAAACTCCGCATGATGTTGCAGAATGCTCAACAATGCGTACCATGTATATTATATCTAAATAATATTCAAGTGCGTTGAAGAGAGTACTGGATTACACCTTAACGATCGTGAATTACATCTAGATGACGTTTTTTGCAGGTGTTCGGTAAGACTGTTGAAGGCCAAAAGGACGAAAGAGTTATATCCGCTTTTTCGACGGAGATCACTACGTTGTACGATAAATCTCGGAAATTTCCTCTGATTATTGTAGCTGCGTCGGATGAGACTGACATTCCTGCGGAACTGCAAAGGATATTTATCGAGACGATTCACATAAAGCATTTAAATCAAAGTGAACGAGTGAAATTGATATCTTGGTTTTTGTCCAACAGGAATCTAACGACTACTGCGAACCTAGAAGAAATAGCTGGTCTTTGCTCGGATTTTAAATTTGCGGATCTGTTAGCGTTATTGTTGCATGCAATTAAATTTCGATGTAAATCAATGCCGCGCGATCAGAAATGTACATTTATTCTGGAACAAGAAGATTTTGATCGAGCTTATGGTATGATTATCATATATCGATTTCAGTAATATCAAAAAAAATCTTAAAAATATCTAGTAACAGACATATATTTTCAGAGTATATGCAGTCTATATATTCAGACAGTACAGGTGCTCCGCGTGTACCAGAAGTTCATTGGAAGGACATAGGTGGTTTGGCGGAATTAAAACATGAAATTATTCGTAGAATTCAATTGCCTCTGTTGAACGCCTTCGGATTTGGACAATCCGGATTATTATTATATGGCCCACCTGGTACCGGGAAAACTCTTCTCGCTAAAGCAGTGGCGACGGAATATCGGATACACTTTTTATCGATTAAAGGTCCGGAAGTGTTAAATATGTACGTCGGTCAGAGTGAGAAAAACGTCAGAGAAAGTACGTAATTTAATTAAAAGAAACATAAAAAATTGTGATAAAAATGTATAAAAAATTATGAATTCAATTTGCAAAATAATAAACTTTTCTCGTTTCTTCCGCAGTTTTTGAGCGTGCGCGTTCCGCGGCTCCTTGCATCATTTTCTTTGACGAGTTAGATTCGTTGGCGCCTAATCGAGGTAGAAGTGGAGACAGCGGCGGCGTAATGGATCGCGTAGTTTCCCAATTACTCGCTGAGATGGATGGCCTTGAAGAATCCAGCAGTATCTTCATCATAGGAGCCACGAATAGACCCGATCTCATAGATCCTGCGCTGCTCCGACCTGGAAGATTCGACAAAATGCTCTATGTCGGTATTCACTCCGACCGTGCATCTAAACTCAGCGTTTTGGAAGCGCAGACACGTAAATTCGAGTTTCAAGAAAGCGGACGAGAACTGGAACAGATCGTGGATCAATTGCCCGACAATGTCACCGGCGCAGATTTGTACTCGGTCTCTTCCAATGCTTGGCTCAATGCTGTACGCGAGATGCTTGCAAAGCAGGAAATTAAGAAGACTAACAAAGATTACTCTATTGAGGATGAAGGTGTAATTAAGGATAATGTTATCGTCGAATTGCATCATTTTTCAGATGCTATTCGCGACTTAGTACCTTCAGTTACCGATGAAGAGATAGAAAGATATAACAGAATGCGGGTAGAGTTATCATCGTTATAATTTTGAAACCATCTTCTAAATAACCTATAGTACAAAATATACATTTAATTTCTCTCAAAATTTCCCCAATATTTTGAATAATGAGTAACCAAGTCGATTGTTCGCAATGCTAGATTTTGCAACGTATGTTTTTACAACGTATTTTATCATATGCCAAAATGTTCAATTCTTCGCGAACATCGCGAACATTAGAGCGTATTAAATAATATCTGTCAATTTATCTGTGAAAAGGTACAATCTCGCAATGAAACAACGCGCAATATTATAAACGACATGTTATTTTATTTCGAGGAGTATGTAAAACAATTTTTACAGCGAATAATTAAAATGAAGAAGGAGTCAAATCTACGTTCGTTATCTTCGATTCCGTGTCGTCAATTAATGTCTTGCAAGTACCTGCATCGCGTACTTGCATCGAATCATCATCCTCAGCCGTTGAGAAGCGCAAAAGTATCAAAACTTTCGCTCCGCTTTCGAGGCATCGGCTTACCTCGTACGCTTTTCACACGTGTTCTCGGTATGTTATACGGTATACAACGACCAGAATATACAATGTAGAAAAATAGGACACCTAAATTCACCGAATGCATCCATGCGAATGTCGAGCCCAAAGATAAAGGCTGGAAATCCTATTAGGAATGGCGATGGTATTGCGATTAGGTGCACAATAGGAAGCGAATAAAATTATCAGATGCGTCGATTCTTATGTCAACGGTAATCGCACGATAAATTTCAGTACTAGTGATTCTCGCAAAACGCTACGGTTGCCAATTCGAATTTGCCAGATAAATCGTATCCGCTTTTCCTAACGGCGCGTCTCTGTGATTCGCGAGAAAAGAGAAATTTAACAGGGAGCATGAATATTATCGTATCTAAATATGTATCTATATATATATATATATATATATATATATGTATATATATATATATATATATATATATATATATATATATTAATTATACTACACGATGGTTCGCCTTGTCTGTGTGTGCATGCGTGCGAAACGCGTTAGAAAGATCATTAAACACGTTCGACGAGCGACACAACATTCTTCGTTCTTTGTACACCGGACGATCACATCGTATATACTTTTGGTATAATCGCGAGGTAGTAATTATAACTTTTCGTCATGCAAACGCGACGCGGAAACAAGCACGCGTGCACGTTGCATCATCGTTTCAGAATTGATTCGCAAGCGGCCCCTTTGTCGTCACGAATGATTGCTCATGCAAGCCGATAAAGCCACGCAGCCGAATTCCACTATCACTCAGTATCTTATCGCTCGCTATCCAGACCTGTCCTCTCGCAGGACAAAGCGATTATGCATTACGTTTGAGCATTTATCGCAAGGCGTTAAATTAATGTAAAGCGATACGCGCTTAGTGTGTCTCGATATACTCGATTCAGCGCAATTGTAAATTTCCGCTCGTCATTGTCAAGTGCATCTTGTTATCATTGCTTGAACACTAACGTACTCCGTTCTAGCGTTTTCGTATTATTCGTACATGATTTTACAATTTCATAGATTTCCCCGATCGCATCTTCGCCGCAAAGTTGTCAGAACTATGAACTTTTGATATTCGCCACATCTTCTTCGCGTTCGGAACTCGATTCCGATTCTTTTTCTTCTTTACATTGATACGGCGCGATGAAAAACCACGTGCTCATATGCGAACATAAATCGATATCACAAATGGTAAATTTGCGTAAACGCATGTTTCTCGCATGTGTGCGAGTCGAGAAATGAAAAGCTCCGCGCAGATTCGAATCTAGAGGTGCCAAATCTTGTGCGCATTATTTTCTAAAAGGCTATTCGTGCCTCAATGTAATCTCTCAAGTAGGATCAGAAATCACGAGTGTGGATTAACAATTTTATAAACCTGAATCGTTATTTTGTCGTCGCTTTCATTCTCTCCGAGGTATGCATACGCGTAATCACGTAGCGCTAACATGTGTGAAGGACATACATAATATACATTAAATAACGATATACATATATATAACTAATCTAATTTGATGAAGGAACGTATAGATTAGAGGTTACAAAATTAGATGCCAGGTATTTTTCATCTAACGTACTTTCGGTCAGTACTATCATTATACATTTATATATAGCGAAGTTTCTAGCGAATCGATGCTCTATGTAGGATAAACGGATGCTCGTTACGTCAATTAAATGGATAGAACATTGTATTGCCTTCGATTGAATGTGTAATTTCTAAACAGTTTCGATCCCGGAACAACGCGATGTCGGATCGCGCGTTTGTTGTGTGTCGTGAGATACGCTGTATAATACAAAATGTATAATGGAAAACGAACGACCGAAGACTTTCGAGGAACGCTTCCAGACGTACATACGTACATACGTACAAACGAGTTCTTTTTGCGCAAATATACAAGTAATCTTGAACCTTAAGTATATCGAGAAGGAACGAAGTAATAGCTACGCTCAATGAAGATACTATAGAGAAAAGTACGGGAGACGCAGAGTTCTGCTCGTGTTACGTTATGGTTCAGGAAGGGATACTTCGGCAGCCGCAAGTTGTCTTTGGTCGGTCGTCGCCCTTATTTACAATCTGCCGTTTGCGCGCCGCGTGCGCGCAAAATTATGTAGTGCAAATAATCTTTTCGTGTCGTGGAAAAACGTCGGGAACGTCCGGGTAACCTCGTTGAAGATGTATCGTCCGAAGTTGTCCGGCGACAAGGAAGAATCGGAGAAACAAGTACGATGACGATGACACGCTCGATGGACATTTTCTCAAAGATGATTCGAAGGCTCGAAATTTCTTCTCGATTCTCCCGTTGATAACACTCACTATCCGCTCGCGAGCGTGTCTCATTCACTTGTTTTCAGACGTAAAATGGAACACCGGCGATATCGCACTAACGTAAGGAGACGCT
This sequence comes from Pogonomyrmex barbatus, assembly GCF_055798465.1. Lineage (NCBI taxonomy): Eukaryota > Metazoa > Arthropoda > Insecta > Hymenoptera > Formicidae > Pogonomyrmex > Pogonomyrmex barbatus. Next base: position 10,392,736 of record NW_028297127.1, read on the forward strand.
CGGCGAAGACACGCGATGTATCTGCGAACGCATCAGAGGTGGGACTTGCAGGAGTTTGCGCGTGTTCCCTGTCAAAAGTACCGTCTGGCAGGTAAGGTCGGTCATGAGACCTCAGTGTTCGGCCCTGCGATCAGATCAATCATATGTCTTTTTTAAATCATAAACATTTTCGATCGTATAATGATAAGCGCAATTTGATATTTTAGATTTCGATACACGAAGCGCAAGAGACGACACCGACCATAAATTAATTTATTCGGACTGCATTCTCTTCGAGAGAGAAAATTTCTATTCAGCGTATATCTGAATTATAAAGTATTTGAGAATCCGAAAGGAAGGTATTTTTGAGATTCACTCCTCACAACTTGAACATATGTCGTTCATAGCGCTTCGCATTCGCCAAGAAATTCGTTGCGAGTGATGCCATTGATTTGTACCTGGTCAAGAAGATTTCGTGGCAAACTCGTGCAATATATCACATGCCATCTCGAGATCGTTTCTGGTGATGCCGAGCGCCCTGATCACAGCATCCTGCGCGAAACCGAGCGCCGTCAGCCTCGTGATGTGCTCAACGTTAACGTTCTCGTATGCCGCCGATTCTGACTTGGTCACCGGTCCACCACCGCCACCGCCGCCGCCGCCGTAACCACCGCCACCCGGATCATCTTTCGTCCTCATCAGTGCCGTGAGACGTGCGCGGTTCGCCTCCAGGTTGATGTTCTTCACGACGTGTTGGCTCGTGCCGCAGATTACGATCGTATTCTCGTAATGGTGATCTTGACGGGTGCCACTCTCCTTGGTAGCCTTCGGCGGTCGTGGCGCTGACAAAGGTGGCGGTACGGGGGGTACGTTATTACTTGGACCTCCGGTTTGACTCGTCGTTGAGCTAGTCGCGCTGACACGACACGCTTTCTCCGGCAACGTCGGCGGTGGTTGCGGTTGTCGTTGCGACGTACCCCCCGTGTGATTTCCATGAGACCGCCGTGGGTGAGCCCTCACTACCGCTGGCACAGGTGGTATCGGCGGCACCGACGACGGTGAGGACGCACGATGCAACATATCGTATCTCGCCTCCGTATTAACTGCAAGCACTGTGAATATTTTTACCTTCCGAATATTAGAATCGGTATTCGCGATTTTTGTAATAGTTTATATTATCACTTTCTAAAAGATTTTAATATTTCTCCTGAATCATCATAAATTGAATTATTTGGTAAAAGTTACTTTTGCTTAGCAAAAAGATGAAATTATCACAATAATATGACTTTAGATAAATAATAATTAAATGCTTAATTTTAGAAAAGGTTTTCGGTACCTTTGTTATTCTGCTGAGTGTTGTCGGTGTAATTCAGTATCACTGTGACTGCTGACGGTGGAGGTGGAGCATTTTCTTTCGGTACCGTCAAGTGACGTCCGTTTCTAAGATGATTGTTCGGTGTGGGCGACGGTGAGGGTCTCCTAGGTGGCAACGGCGGACTTGGAACGATCCTCCGTGGCGGTACCGGTGAATTCGTGGGACTAGAATCATCTTCCTCGTCCGAGTCATCGCACATGAGACCGCAGTTACCGTTGCAGAGTTCCATTATGTCCTAAAACATTAACAGTAAGAAAAAACCCGGTTAACATTGAATTTCGTTATATGACTGAGAAAGTACTTACGTTTATACAAAGGCTGAATCATGTAACTTGACAATCGTGATTATTTCCATTGTAAATGGAACGATCTAAGATTGTTATGTGATAGTAGCAACTTTAACAATGTGCGTAATCATACAGATACTTCTGAATCAAATTTATATATATATATATATATATATATATATATATATATCCAATGGAATTTAGATCATTAGATCATTAGATCATTCCATTAACAATTTAAACAATTTTAAAATTATGTGCTTTATCTTATCTATCGTAAAGCAGCTTATATATCGCACATAGAATCGATTTCTGCAACGAGGATAAAGAGGAAAGAAAAGATTTTTACAAAAATCTTAAGTGATTGAAAGTCAGGTTGCTGAATGAATTATGTCTATACGCACTAAATGGTTTTTAAATCTCTTTTGATATTTTATATCTCTACTGATCTTAAAAAGTTATACATCTTACAGTACAACATCATATGAAACTTTAACTCTCCCAGCAACATTTGATTAGATATTTCATTTATAAATAACAGATATAAATTATAGATACATTCTATAGAAAATTATGAAAGAACAAGCATGATAATTATGATCATATGAAGATTCCACGAGAAATGATAATTATACCACCTATTTTACTTCCAATAGAAGAATATGTAATTATTCTCCACGAGATGGACTTCCAATGGTTAAATCTTCCTGAAGGTTTCCTCGAAGCAAATAAAGCGATGAACCGTCCTCGAAGCTGTAGCGGTTAATTATTTATATTTTGTACAAACTGTCGAATCGCATATCGCTGATTTATTTTTACAAAGAAAATTTGCTTGCGAAGGAGAGAAGTTGTACAAGCACTGCTGAATGATTGTCTATAGATACAAACAAAAAATCTTTTACATTATTACGCGTTCAATAAAATCAATGATTTCGATCATTGAAATTAATTGAAATCGCAAAACAAAATCATTTCAAGTGATGTCTCTGTGCCACATAATCACTTTAAAGAAAAATCGCGTTGAAAAATCATTTTCCATCATTTTTGGCGAACGGAGTCCGTCAATCCGTCTTCCATTCGATGTCAACCGTCGCGAATCATACGCGAGCGACGTCACGATAAAAAAATATGAGCGTAATTACAAAGCAGTAGAAGCAGACGGTCATAATGCATGTTGTCACTTACCTGTGACCGTGCGACTATCGTGTTGCGTGTGACTTCTTCCCCGTCAGACATGTACATTACCGATTAGTTTTGGATCATGCAGCGGATAGTAGAGCAGTGTGACCCCAGTGTGTAGATAACGTTATGAAATAAAAGTAAAACGATCATGCGAACGGTATATAGTATATCGCCATTTTCGTCCCCGGGGAATTTTCCATGTTGCCGGAGAAGCAATCCGATGCGGGATCGCGCGATAACGAAACCAGAGTCCAGCAAGAGGGATGTTGTGTGGCGCATACACGGAGTGCAAAAGTAACTCGAAGTAAATGGCAATACAATTTTATTATAAAAAAATTATTCTCAAGTCCCTAATATTTTACAATGAATAGTACGCTACTCGGCGATCGTACGCTAAAATTAACGAGAATTGGTCCGATCTTGCGTGGCGCACATACAAGAAGCTTCGCAATTACAGCGAACGCTTTTCATCGAATCTCTAATAACTAAAGCGCGAATGCACTCTTCTACGTGATCGTAAAATAAAGCTTAACGGAGACTAAATTGACAATCCGCCGATAATTGAACTAGAGAATCAGATTGATTCCTTGCATACACCGCAATGGATTTAGTTGCATGCATTATACGTTACAAGATTTTACAAGTGTCTTGCATTTAAAAAGGAAACGTGTAATACCACAGCATTGGATTCAACGCGCAATGACTGGTATTGAAATCTTCTGAATTTTTGTTTTCTTCCTTTCCATTTCTTTTTCGATACAATGTATGGAATAAATAATAAATTAATATTTTAACGTAAAGAAATAATATAATAACGCTGGAAACGAAACGTTTCCTTAGTGATGATGATGTTAATCTGATATTACATTCGTGCCTCTACTGTCAGCAGGTACACAATATATTTTAACGGGATACATAACGATGGTGAACGGTCCTTTCGAGTCCGCTGTTTAGTGCATGCTATTTTGTTCGATCATCGCGTTATTTTTTTTTTCTTTTGTTCTTTATCGTGAACGCTTAAGGCTATTTAGACACTTAACAATACGGAACGTTTTTGTCGTTACGTATTTTTTCCTTTTCCACTTTGATATATGAATATCATAGAGTGTTTAGTTTTCGATAAAATAATCATTCCTTATCACAGCACTTAGAGATATAAATGTAATAGCGAATATATAAATAGATCTTGACCGTTGGACAACGATGAAAGAAATAAATGTAAATGATTTAATTTGCTATTCAAAGTAGATCGTAGTTGGTCGATGATGACAATATCATCAATTATAATGTGCTTATAAATCGTATGTAAAAATTTGTAGGCAGTTTGCAAGTAGTATCAATTTCGTCATTTGATCTTTTCTAATTTTCGAAAAAAAAAAAGGAAGATATTTTTAACTCTGAATATTGTGCTTACCCGTCTTGTAATATATCGAGCAGGTAAAAATTACAAATGCAACTTCGACAGTGCAATACATATTAAAATCTTTGCTCGGAATCCATTTCTTTGTAGAACCAATTTTTTCTGTTTTCTGTTATATCAATTTAAATATTAAAGTCAATGCCATTATCTATAAATCATATAATCGCGTATGCGATATAAATAATATACATAAAGATTTGTCACAGGCATCAAAATCGTCTATATGCACATACTTGAAAAAAGAGAGTGCTTTCCAAAATACGCAAATGCACATGCATTATGAATTTTGTGAACTGAAGGACTTTTGCGACATAAGTAAATATAAATGAATCCATTTTGTAGCTAGATGCGAGCTGATATTGCCTAATACATTTCTCTTCGCTGATAAGTTTTATAGAACGTATTATATAAACGCGAATTTACATAATTTTTTATTGAATCTCTATTAGCTCGTTGGTGTTAAGTAGAATTGCTCGGAAGCTATGATTGTATACGCATGGTTCGTAAATGACAGCGAAAATAAGTCATACAATAAGCCGCTGACTCATAGCTTCCAATGAGGTGCAAGAAAAGCGAGTCTTACCTGTGAGGTCCCGCCCAATCGATGAAATTTGTAATTATACCATATAGACGATCTCGAAACGTGTTAGTTGCAAAAAATGCGCGACAAACAAGGCTGACCGATCGGCTAACGATCGAGCGATCATTCCGCACCGACTCGTCCAATAATCTTGCAAACATAAAAAAAAGTAACGAGAAAAGACAACGAACTCTATAGAACCATATATCCACGTCCTTGTAATTTGGTCCCCCTTGGTCCCGGAAGTAAATCGATGCAAATAGTTCCTCCGATATGTTACATGTCTAAAACTGCTACCGCATACCTGCTACGAGATACGGCGTACGGTCGTGACGATGGACGTACGAAATGACGTGATATGACCGTAGATAAACCGCGAGATCTCATGTGAAATGTATGAGGCATTCTCGAAAATGAGGCATACTCTCTGCGAGGAGGGATGGATGTTGTTATACATAGAACACATTTAATAATGAAGGTGGATGCTATTCCTAGTCGGATACCTCGGTGTCAGGGTCGAGATCCCGCGTGGGGGTCGATGCATTACTAGCAGACGCCGAATGCGCTCCGGGTCTGTGGGTTCTTCGCGGGTCGAACGGATCTACGACGATCTGCTCGGTGCCCTTAATCTCAGCTCGACAAAACGGACAACCTTGTCCTTCGGAATCCTGCAAGCAACCGTCAAACGTAATGTGACATACAATTCTTCGCAAATTTTTTTTTTTTGTTATCATAACGAATTAAAAAGATATGTTTTTATCCATGATGCTATATAAGTAAGTATAAAGCCAAGTGAGCCAACTAAATTATTACAGAAATGCTTATCGATCGCTGAAAGAGATCTATAGAACGTTGGCATAGAGATTATATACTGCTACCTGCCAAGCTGTAAGGCACGGAGTGCAGAGAAGATGGCCGCAAGGTTCTATCCTTACGTCCTTATCATGTTCGGCGCAGATCTTACACAGTTGGAATGTGCTACCCATCTCGCAGTATAATTCGTATTGTTCCGCCGTCACTTTGATGTGTTCCTCCGGCGTTGGCTGCACCGCCCATGTCAAGTCTGGATTTATATTTCGACCATCCGGGTATAAATAGCTGTAAATCGATCTTTGAATATGTAATCGTGAAATCTTTATGGACATCGATCTGGTAAACGGAACAAACTTGAGCCGTTGCAACTCGATAGTATACTCACAAGCCTTCCCGGTAGCCGTCCAGTAACGCCTGACATAGACTCTTGTTATGCGGTATAGTTTGTAGAATATCACCGTCAGACGTGACGTAACCGATTGCCCATTGTCCTAGCCTCGTGCAACTTAACCGAAATACGTAGCTCCCAGGTTTGGTAATGCAATATTTTTGCAAACGCGCCTTCACCTCGTCGTACGTGAGGAAAGCCACGTAGCCAGGGTGCGTCACAGCCAGAATTTTCCAGTTGCGCAGGAGGGTCGACCACGGTTGAAACAGCCTTAAAAGTCATAAAACATTTATATATCTAAGATGTATAGACCGGCCCGGAATTGACGCGACAAAAAGTAGGTACTGAGCACTAACGAGCTGTTTAAAAATTGTTCTTATCCGCTTACCTTGTGAATACGTCGAATTCAAAGTTGGAGATGTAATCGTTGCACGTCAGATCTATCGTGGATTTCAGTGCCATTGCTTGCAGTCCTGAGCTGATCGGATGAACCTGATTCAACTCGTGTCTGAACATCTTCCACGATACCAACGTACTGGAAAAGATTAATAGAGATTAATTAATGATAAATAAATAATGAAAAATAAAGATTTCGAACTTTACTTAGTTTTTATCGGTATCAATACAACAACAAAAAAATAAAATTATTACAACATAAAAATAAAGAAAAAGTAAATAATAATGAAAATTAAATGTAAATAATAGTCAAATTAATTTTGAGATTTGAGATTTTGACAACAAAATCAAAGAAAGATAATAATTACATATGGACAAATTGAACAGATAATATTCCTAGGTAAATAATATAAAATTGTGTTATGATAAAAATTAAGAGGCTGTATCAAAGTTGGATAAATAATAATAAATGAATTAAAAAACATTGTATAGTTTAATGATCCATTTCAGATTGAAACTATTAAGTTTCATAACATTCTCGCCACGAACGGAAGAATCAATTATGAGAATTTTTTAAGCTATGAATTGCTTAGTTTGGCTAAATAAAGTTTTTTTGAAAGATTCATCTATAATTATTATGTAATTAATTTATTTATTATTAATTTTCCCATTTTTAATTTGCTCGAATTTAACCGTTAATTCCTTCATATTGCTTCAGAAATAATGAATCTTATAATATTATTTTCTTATTTTAACTTTTTTTATTTAATATTAACAAAATCATGCATTTAATTAGAATAATTTAAAATCATCAGATTAATCGATGTTGGATGCTTTTTTTTTTATTAAAAAGCTGATTTATTTCCCTAATTAATTGATATTTTTAAATTCCATTAATTCCTATATCAATTTAAAATTTAATCAAAATAGCCAATCAAATTCAATCAGCTCCAAAAATTGTAAAACGAGATTTTTAATTTCGTTGATCCTAATCCAATATTTTCCAATAAAAATTGATCAATCTATCCGTATAATTATTCGAAATAATCACTATTAAATTAATCAAACTTTCATTAATACTAATTTTTTCTATAAAGAAAATTCATTAAAGAAAAAAATAGTCATTTTATCCGTATTAAAAAGATAATATGAGTATTTGAGAATTATTTGATAAATTAAAATAATTTGAAATCACTATTAAATTCAATAGCCAAAGTCGCTGTAGGATCCCAAAGCTTCTTAATCCATCACTGATACCCTTGTAGACTGTGTAGTTGCGCAAGCGCACTAAAGACTACTCCGGTCCGGTGTGATACGCGATTAGTCAGTAGAAAAGTGCGACTCCGAACGACCGGTTAGTGTCATCTTCTCGACGTTCATTCGACGTACGTGTGTTTTTCAGCGGTAAGCGACAACTCATCCAATTTAGTCGAATGTGAAATTCGATCAGCGCAATGCGTTTCGAAAATTACGGGAGCGGAATATTTCATGGAAAAATCGATGAGACATCACGCGAGACATGTATGTATATACATACGTGGAGAGCCTCGTCATTTTTCTACGCGAAGTTCGATTTGTGCCTGCTAGATGGCCACCGAGCGCATAATATTACTCGACGTCGATACTCGTGATAGCAGTCTGAACCACAGAGGATGGGAATATGTTAAAAAAAGATAAATCGACGTTCAATATAAAAACAAGTTTTTTTATAATATCACGCTGAAATATGAACGCTGATATGGACATTAATTTGTAATCGATTTTTTTATGTAGCTGTATTTTCATATCGAAATTTAAAAGTGACTTCGACCAAAATTTAATTAATTTAATCGGCGCAAATGTTTACAGCAAAATTTTTAATTATATGTTTTATTATTCTTATATAATTTAATCTTTTTTGCGTCAAAGTAGAAATCGTTAATTTTACTTATGTTTAAATTAGAAATTTTGGAAAAAATTTAGGAATAGGGAGTTAATAGTTCCGATGATAAAAAGTTATTTTTTTAGCCTACATAAAGGAATAAATTAACATGTTTGCTACACATCCAATAAAATCTAGTAATAAAAATTAATATTACACGAAAAAATTAATCGAATTAAATAGATGAAAAATATTAAAAGTTAATTATTTTCTTAATAAAAGAAGATTCGACTTAATCAACGACTTTTACTCGTTCTTAGTTGAGGACATGCACAATCATATTAATTAAATTTCCGTTCTACAAAAGAATATCACTTTGTAAACAAAATCCACTGTAATTTCAACTTTTTCTTATTAAAAATATCCAACCATCTCTTTCTTGATTAGTGCGAATAATATGTTTTATTATATTGGAAAAAAAGAAATTTTAATCATCTCATTAAAATTGAGACGTTTGAAAAAGAGGAAGAGATGAAAGATAATTATTCTTCTTTGAATACTGAATCAAAATGAAACATCAGGAATCGAATATGTAAGATACGTAAATCTTTACTACAAATCGAGTAGATGACGAATGTCCAATGTTCTGCCGACGATTTATCTTTATTGTCTTATTTTACATAGAGAATTGCACAGTCATCTCGTTTCAATGACAACTCGTACATCCGTCCGGACGTAATCATACTGTTTTACGATTTGCCTATATGCCACGATGATTTTACGCGATTTTCAAACCAGGTCATTACGTCGAACGAATTATTCGGTCCAATTGTCAGACAAGGAAGATCGTTAGCGGAGGCAAATATCACCCACTTGTCTTAATGATATATATATATATTCTATTTATCCTTGTGATACATTTACAATCAATTTTAAAACCTCATGTGCAAATTCTATTATTATATTATTTTAAATTTTAATTGTTCTCTCTTATGTAAAGCTTATTTACTCTGGAAAATGGATAGAGATTCGAATTTATCATTCATTATCTGTGCACTTTATCATTCTTCTATTATTTAACGCAATTTAATATTTAAAAATACATTAGTATAAACATTGATATCGATAATATATTTATACACTTTTATATTTTTATGACAATATTTTAATAAATATTTTAATAAATAAATTTTAATAAATAAAATAATTTTTTTTATACAAGTATTATCAGTTATAATCTTTTCTTATAAGTTCCCTGAGGGGACAGAACAATCGTGAGAAAGTCATAAATAAATTGCGAGATAGTTCCTGAATTCTTTTTGTTAAAAGGAAGATTGAATTCGTAATATCCCCCCCTCTCTTCTCTGTCTCTGCAGTTTCAGGAGCAAGGCCCTGGCATACCGGAAATGCGCATTATAAAATTCATGCTACCCACCGGATTTGTGTACTTAGTCCGAAACTTTGCAGGCACGTAATTTGATAATTGCTCTTCCCTTCCAGCTCATCGTCGCGTCATTTCCTCTTTAGCTAGCGATAAATCTAATCTGACTAATCTGACAATTATAAATAATCACTGTCGAAACAATCTGTCCTTAAAAAATATGAGGACTGAACTCGGAAGAGATAAGAAAATTGCGATAGATTTTCCAGATACTTTATTCGATTCGATTGCCTCGATCGTAATACTAATTAAGTCATAATTATTCGAAGTGTGCATCCGATGATACTGCTTGTATCGTTTTATTTTAATTAGTCATGCAATTAAGAACGTTGCAAAATTTTATCAGATTTCATTTCATTCATGTGTAATTATGCTTTCTCGTATCTCTGCGATTTAATGTGAAAATTACTGTGAATCGAGGGTGATTATTAGACAGTAAACGAATAAACCGATACTAAAAATGATTCATTATTATTATAGCAAATATGCAATATTTTTCTTTACACGATGATAAATTCAGTTATTAATCCTTTTTAATTTCTGTCAATATCCGGAATTTTCACGCTATATCAATACCCAGGATACCCACTGTGGAATTTCGCATACGTGCTTTTCTACATGTAAAAATGATTCTCTATTATTTTGTATTATTTCCAAATTTATTCTAATAATAGCCTGCCTAAGATGGGCATTCTTCCTTTTATTCGACAGGTTTCAACTTGTTTAGTACACCAGAAGTCAATTTCGAAACACCTTTTTTGTGTAATTTTGTGTGTGTGTGTGTGTGTGCGCGCGCGCGCACATAATTCTTGAGTTTTTATTTTTATTATATGTTTATTGAATAAACATGAAATATTTTTATAACAAAAAGATTTCAATAAACATATAATAAAAATAAAAACTCAAGAATTATGTGCGCGCGCGCGCACGCACACACACACACACACGCACGCGCGCGCGCGCACACACACACACACACACACACACACACACACACACACACACACACACACACACACAAAATTACACAAAAAAAGTGTTTCAAAATTGACTTCTGATGAAAATATTTCATATTTTTATTACAAAAAGATTTCAATAAAAAAAAATAGAAGATTTATCAGAAGCATAGTGTGTGAAGTAAGAGTAATTGTTAAATATATATAAAAAAAATTATTAATTTTGCATTGCGTGAAAGAAAAATCGTGCATGCGCTCTTATCACTTCTTTAGTTTGAACGGAAACGAAAAGGAACAGTATATTAAAAATTTATTTATAAATTTATCTATCTGATAGCAAAGATCATTGGACTTTGACAGTTCAAATTTTTCATCATTGGACTTTGACAGTCCAAATTTTTCATCTAATAATAGATGTCACAAGAAGTGAACTGCGAGTTTTTTCAGATTTATTGATTGTAATGATGTTTAGCAATTTTATCGTTTTAAATTTTAATAAATAAGAAATATTTTAATCCATAAATTTTAGGGAAATGGATGAGCGAGATAGAAAATTTTGAAGAAGAAAGCAACGATAACAGCAACTCATTCAAAATTCAAGAAATTGTCGCACCATCAACAAATATTTTTTGTCATTAAAGATGAAACTGTATGGAATAAAGAACCACCTGTCATAAAACCCCACAACATTGTACGCCGAAGAAGTGGGCTACACAGATCAATTGAAACTTTATCAGTTTATGATACATTCAAATGCATCTTTTCGGACAAAATGATTGATATTATTATCAGACACATTGACAACAAAGAAGCAAACCAAATATACGAAGTGTACATTCGCAAAAATCCTCCAAAACAATTGATATAGCGGAATCTTACTACGTGAGAATTGACCTATTAGAAGTTAGCCCCCCATTTTTAGAAATAACTTATTTTGAGAGTTGTGCTGAATTGTGCTAAGTTTGTGTTACATTGTGCTCGAATTTTAAAACGGTAATGTGTCATAAAAAATGAAAAAAAAACTACATTTTAGGCTAGCCTCCCACTTTGCGATTTTTTTAATTTTCTCGATTGTGCTAGGTTGTGTTAGGTTATGCTAATATTGTGCCAAAATATTATCTTTAAAAAATAATAACAATAGAAGTTATGATAAAAAAATCGATTTGGGAAAAAAAATATATAAATGACATTTATTCTTATATCAGTCATCTAAAAAGCATGCAAATGCATATCTAATATATACTCGCTTAGCACAAATCGGCACAACCGTCAGTTTCATCAACATAACGTAAGTTTCGTCAGCACAACGATATGAAGGGCACTTTACTCTTGAGCGCGGCCCTTCGCGCACGCATTTTTTGTTAAAAATTCGGGTTTGTAATTATTGGATGTTCATAATATTGCACATCTGAGTTGTGCCTAGCACAAGTCAGCACTTATGTGCTAGGCACAACTCAGATGTGCAATATTATGAACATCCAATAATTACAAACCCGAATTTTTAACAAAAAATACGTGCGCGAAGGGCCGCGCTCAAGAGTAAAGTGCCCTTCATATCGTTGTGCTGACGAAACCGACGGTTGTGCCGATTTGTGCTAAGCGTATATGTTAGATATGCATTTGCATGCTCTTTAGATGACTGATATAAGAATAAATATCATTTATATATTTTTTTTTCCCAAATCTATTTTTTATCATAATCTCTATTGTTATTATTTTTTAAAGATAATATTTTGGCACAACTTAGCACAACCTAGCACAATCGAGAAAATTAAAAAAATCGCAAAGTGGAGGGCTAGCCCAAAATGTCGTTTCTTTTCATTTTTTATAACATTTTTCACATTACGGTTTTAGAATTCGAGCACAATGTAGCACAAACCTAGCACAATTCAGCACAACTCTCAAAATAAGTTATTTCTAAAAGTGGAGGGCTAACTTCTAATAGGTGAGAATTTGATGCTTTTCTCAGAATTCTCACAACATCTGGTATAAATAATTCAAATACAGATCTTACATTAAATATGTGGAAATTCGTCATATCCATTATATCGTGCAAACATATAGATATAAATCGATTTCGGGACATCAAGCGATTTATTTGCTTCAATGATGCAAATACTCGAGAAGAACGTCAGCAAAGTGATGAAGCAGCATCCATACGTGACTTATGAACAATGCTGAATTCAAACTTACAAAAGTACTATAAACTTACTGAATTTAACAATAGACGAGCAACTATTTCCATTCCGAGGAAATTTACATAATAAATTCACATAGTATATACCATCAAAACCTGTTAAATATAGTATAAAAGTTTGGTGGGTATGTCAATTATTAATTTAACGAACAAATTTACACTAGAAAAGTTTACAAATCGAAAAAAGAATCAAGGTGAAAAAGTCATAAAAAATTTGGTCACTTTATACAAGAATTCGAGACGAAATATTTTGATGGATAATTTTTTTACAATTTTGCCTTATAAAACATCTATTGTCATGGAGATTAACAATTGTAGATACTTTGGAGGGGAAGGAGAACGAAATTCCTCGCGAAATGCCATCTAAGTCACGTCCAACAAGTTTTCGAGAATATTTGGATTCCACGAAAATGTAACGGTATGTTCTTAAGCTTACCAAAGCAAAGAAAAGCTGTTGTATTGCTGTCAACAAAGCATCATGACATTGCTATTTTTGGGCCGAAAGAAAAACCGGAAATTGTCCATTTTTATAACAAGATAAAATCTGGCGTAGATATAATGGACAAGCTTAGATGATATACCACGTATAGACCAATAATAGTTGGCCTATCATTTTCTTTTATAATATTCTAGATATCACTGCTCTCGCTACGTATATAATTTTTACACTGATATAAACAATGATATGCTAAGGAAATAGATACATCAATGTGACATATTTTTACATTAATTAGGAGAAGAATTATGTTTTCCATCAATTCAAGATCGGTCGCAAAACATACTAATAATGAAAAATTTTTCCACGAGAATTGACATCAAAAGTATGCTTTCTATGAGCGCAATTAACAAATCGACTTCTATCTCCGCAGCTACATCATGAGATAAAACCGGAAGGAAGTTGGAATTTGTAACATATGTAAAAATGTAGGAATTAGAAAGCGCATAAAAACAAAAAAATATCGCGTAAACTGCAACTTTGTGATGAGCATTCTCATACTTTCATAGATGCACAGATTGTCCTCAAGATTAATAAACATATAAAAACATATATAAACTTTTAAAATTGTTAAAGTACAGAATTTTTTATTTTTTAATACACACACACGCGCGCGCGCGCGCGCACACACATACATACGCACATACATACACACACAAATAAACTAATTCTTTAAATGCCTAAATATACTAAACTAAATCTTCCCTTTCTGTCTTTTTAATACGAAATGCATGCGGATATTTTGATATCACGGGTTGAACCAGTACGTTGTCATATTCAATACCCAAAATTTTTGTCACAAATATTTTTAAATTGATAAATTTACATAAAATTGTCATAAAATAAATAGAGCTGTTTGGCGATATTTGATTAAGTATTAAAATTTTGGGAAAAAAGTTATAATGGTATTATCCGAATATCCCGCATTAACATAAGGGTTAAAATGTTGGGCATGGAAAACTTACACGTTTCAATGTAATGTTTCACATGAAAAATGTTTGCAAGAGAAAAACATAAAGCTTGAAAGCGTTCACTTTTCTTATTTTAAAAAGAGTGAGTTATGACTAATGTAGATGTACAAAATTAATTAACATCAAATTGTGAAAACATTAAAAAATACGATAATCAAATTAACGTCTACAAAATGAATTATCTATCATTCGTGAGGCAATGTTGGTACCTATTTGTCACATTGATGTTTCAACGTTTGCAATTGCAGTTGCAGCAACGATGAGCGGAAACAAGGATTACAAATCAGCCAACTCGATTTACGATTTCACGGCGACTTCCATAAAGGGAGAGGAAGTTCCTTTGTCTAAGTAAGCATGAATCCGATCGTATCGAGTAACATTGTGTTGTAGAAAAGATGTAATATCATCTCGTTGATTTTTTTAGCTACAAAGGACATGTATGCTTGATTGTAAACGTTGCCTCGAAATGCGGCCTCACAGCAACAAATTACAAAGAACTGAACGAATTGTACGATGAGTACGCTGAATCCAAAGGTAATTTCTGCGATATACGAAAATAAAAAATTATTTCACACCATAAAGTAATTAAATATTCCGGTATTAAATATTCCTTTTGTCATTCAACAGGATTACGGATTCTAGCATTCCCCTGTAATCAATTTAATGGACAAGAACCCGGCAACAGCGAGGAGATTTGCAGTTTCGCTGATCGCCAGAAAGTAATTTTTCTTCTAATCTTTCATGAATATATATTTAAAATTTATTTAAGAAAATGCTTCATTTTTTTGACTAAAAAAACGTAATACTATATTATTCTTTGAATAATGAGTAATGACAGTAGCAATTGTCTGCCTTTTTTGATGAACAAACTTATTACACTTATTTGGTCATTTGCATCATTTGCAGGTAAAATTCGATTTGTTCGAAAAAATCGATGTGAACGGTGATAACACGCATCCCCTTTGGGCATATCTGAAGAAAGAGCAAGGCGGCATACTGGGTAACTTCATAAAATGGAACTTCACCAAGTTTATCGTGAATAAAGAGGGCAAGGTCGTGGAGCGACACGGTCCTAATGTGGATCCCCACAAGCTAAAGGGTTCTTTGGAAAAATATTTTTAAACTGCTTGTTTTCACACAATTCCCTTAACTTAATATTATTGATGGTTTAAGCGAATTTAGCAAGGGATTTTTAAATCTTCGTAATATGAATGCGATGTTTCCACATATACATATAGATTTGACACAAACTATAGTCTTTTTTTCTTCTTACATATTACATTACAACAAATATTCTTAATTCTTCTTCAACATTGATATGCATGTATTTTATAAATTATTGCATCATGTATAATTATAAATTATTTAATTAACTGGAAATTTATATTATGCATTTTATCTTTTTTATATTCAAAATTTTATTTAAAATAAATTTTCAAACATGCATATTATTAGTTTTAAACATGCACTTTACTTTAGTTACAAACAATAGTTAAATCATGATTTAATTTTTTCACTTTTTGTTCTACATTCTATGATAATTGCATTAATAATTATCTAAGAATAAAATTATAATTTTTAAATTTTGTATACTGACATTATATCAAAGACTAAAAGATATACAATTATGTTTAAACGCAGAAATATATTGTAGCATCATAAGGCTTTTTTGTTGTAAGAAATAAATAAAAAGAATATAATGTTTAAAATCAGATACACAGTTATTCATTAAACATGCGAGCATCTACGAATCATGAAGGCTGTATTTCACAGAATATAATTTGCAAGAACGTATGTAAATTGCAATATGTTCGCGACCCAGAGAGAGAGAGAGGGAAGTAAAGTTTCGATGCGAATCGCGCTTTGTTCCATGCCAAGCACGGAACAATCTAACTCACGTTCGTATTATTTTCGGTTTCGCATTCCTGTATAAACGCGGAAATTGCATGCTGTGCATCAAAGGGTCAGAATCGATGTTTCATTACACCTCGGCTCAAGTGTACCCTTGAAAGACGCGGAATTGCTATCAATTAATTTGGAAACTTCGAGTTGGCGGGTCCCGCGGGACACGCGTAGTCGATACGTTTGCTCAACCGCCACAATAGCACGCTGACGTGAATGAATGTAATTTCACTCGCGCGTGTATACACGCCCACTCTTCTTTCATCGCGATAATTAACGGCGGCGGTCACTTTCACGCGGCGTTTACGCTTGTTCAGCGACCTTGTCTTTACGGTGTCACTGGCAACACTACACTTTTAGCTTAATTGTGCCTTTTAAGCGTTCCTGTAGCGCAGCGCGCGGGACAATTCATCTCGTTTAGATTACTCCAGAATAAAATGCGCCACATTTCCTTTGAACATGTTCCAATTTCGAAACGCGACTGACGTTTCAGTCGTTTCTTTCAGATCAAGCGTTAGAGATAATTCGGCTCTTTCTCTCTCTCCCCCTCTCCTTTTCCCTCTCCTCTACTCGCATGGAATGTCACAACTTTATTAATAGGTTTTTCAAACAATTTATGATTTACTCTCGTCTTATCTCTCGTCTCTTTGAAACCAGAGCAATAATAGTCCCTATTGAAAGGGCTTTCCCACAAGTCGGGCTTCTCGAGTGTGATTAAATAACTAAAATCTAATCTGCCTCCGCAATACGAGTCACAACGGATAATTCGAAAGTTCCAAGTATCAGTTCCAGTTCCGACGAGATATTCGTCACCGACGTGTATCATCGAGGAATCATTAAAATTAAGATCGGACGTTTCAGGGAGAGGGAGACTCGTACGTGCGGCACATCACGCTCGTATCAGATTTATCTACGAGTATCGAGTTCAGGGATCTTGCGCGCAAGTGTTCCTCTCGCGGCAATTTGTCGGTGGATGTTGGTGTGAAAAATGTCACGCATACACACGCATATGCGCGCGCACCATACGCATATATACATACAGAGAGAGGTGTCGACAACAGGACAAGGGTAAACGTGACGTACGTTTGCCCTGAATTCGCATCCCCGCGCCGACAACGTCGACAACTACGATGACTATGACGACGACGTTGATGACGATGACGATATATATAATCAAAATGGATCATGTCCTCCAACCTGTCGGATGATAATAATATCGAGTGCGTGTATCAGACACGCGTATACACATGTGCGTGACGGTGCACATGGTTAATGTATGAAACGAAGTTAAGAGATACTAATGCTATAATTAGTCGTCCTTGCCCGCCGACTCTGATCCGAGACTCGCCTCCATTCATACAAACGTCGCTTCACCTACGCCGTCTCCAAACGTGACGTCTCGTTTCGCCGCGAGTCGAAATTCTGCCCTCGTGCCCAGAGACGCGGAAAAAACTGCGCTACTTTCTCGATAGTTGTTCAATGCCGGCTAAAATAATCTCTTCTCTCGTAGCACGGGAATGAAGGAGTGAAACGGGAGAAACGAGGACAAAAATTCTTTCTCTCCATTGGAAATGAAATCAATTCGCTCGCGTAGATTATTGTTCTCTCTCCCAGGACAATTTTATCGATATAATTAGACATTTCCCACAAAATGCAAAACTAAAATAAGCAAAATGAAATTTTAGGCAGAAAAAAATTGTAATAAAACGAATCGATAACATTGCGGGACATCATATCTTTTTCGGTCACGCGTGCAAATTTCGTCGCGTGAAAGTGATTGACGTGCAGCTTCACGTTCGAAAGTTACTCGTTCGGCTCAAATTCTTGCGCGATCGATCGATAGTTCTATTTTGGAAGTGTTTCCATTTCCGGCAGATTTAGGTCTCGAATCCGTATTCGCGAGATACGCATATACGCATATATTTCTATATATTTCTATACTTCTTCTCATGAAAGACGTCGTATCTCGGTTATCTCTTTTATAGGACTAAACGAGATGATATAACGGAGATATAGGGAAAGGTTCCGAGCATTTATGGGGAATCCTGGTAGACTCAATATGTCACAGGGGAGACCTTTGAAGGTTGAGAAACTATAGGAAATCGAGCCCGTATACGAGGTGAGGCCCGTATAAAACGCGGCAGATTAATCTCCCCCCCTCCCCTCTTCCCCTCCAAGTGTATATCGATTTAGAAAAAAGGAAAAGACAGTTTAAGTAAAAGTTACAGGGTATCGAGGGACATTTATAGCGGCCGCGCCAGTTTTATATAAATAAATGACGCCACACAGAGAGCTTACGTCATTTCCCAGAACTGTCAATGGCAGACATTTTCTCTCCGATCATGAATAAAGTTACTAAATTATCCTTTCATTTTATTTTCCTCGATATTTGTGTCAGCGATGCAAATAAATATCAATCTTAAATAGAAAGGAAAAAGAAACATTTTGCATTTGTGCGTCCTGAGAATCTAATCTGATTTCCAACTTTCCTTCGTGAAATTCCAAATGAAAGAGCGAAAGGCTCAATAAAATTTTTAAATTGTATCTTACGCTTTCGGCGGTTTCATTAAAGTACACAAAATAGTAAACGAATAAACCGATAAGAAAGAAGTATCGAAGGACATTTCTCGAGAAGTCTCTGCGAGACGAATTCCTATTAACCCCATTTAATTCGCCTGTCTCTCGGTCGACGCCGCGCCGCGCGAGGGACGTGTAAGGGATTGATCGATAACAATGACGTAAAGGAGCCTCTGAATTGTCATTTATGTCCAGCCTCTAAGGGCCGATATTGACGTTGCCAACATCAACGGAGCGTTACGCTTCCCCCGTGGAGGAAACACCTGGTTCCAGGAACGTATGTCACGTACGTATTATCCCGGCGCGAACGTTTATCAACAAAGTTTAGCCGTCAAAGGCGTCTAATTTCAACTTTAACCCTTTTCCGCCCACGCCAACGTGTACGAGTCCACCCCTCATCCCTCCGCTCCCGTGGCAGCGGCAGCAGCGGCGACAACGACGGCATCCCTCTCTCGCGTAAGATCCAGATGTAATTACGCAATGCGCAGTAAAAATACATCCGTGGAAAATGTCAGTGGAACGGCTGGAATTACATTTCAAGGACGCTGCGTTCAAAAGGTTCTGCATGCTCGCATGAACCTCTGACACGAGCACTCTCTTCTCTTTCGTTCCCTTCCCCAGCCGTCTCTTCCTTCAGCATCCACGACAACGACGACGACGGCGACAGTATCTCCGTAGTTAGAAACAACGTTCGATCGAACGCATTTTCCTTAGGGTATTTCCGGTCTGACATTTCCGATTGTCGTATATAAACGTCGTTGCAATTACTGCAATAATGTACTTGTAATTTACCTTCCTAAGAAATAAAAATTCTTCTTCCTCTTACATGCGATAAACAAATGTCGCCTCGGAACGAGATCGAGTATCTGCCACGCAAAAAAAATGTTTCGCTGGTCCGGCTAGAATTCTAAATGTTACAGTTAAAATGCATCGCTGTTCTTTGTAGCTGCTAGAAAATTCTCTGTCTGTACGTAAAATTTATAACAGCATTCTAACAATATATGCAAGAAAATTTAGGTCTCCTAACCAAATCACAGTTATTTTTATACATTGAAAAAAATGGTTTCATAAAAAATTATTTAGATACGAAAAATTAATTAAAACAGATAAATATCTAATATGCAGTGATATTATACATGTTTTATATCTAATCAATGTAAATGACAAAGATAGAATTTATATGTGAACAATTTGTCAAATTTAACAAGAAAATTTCTTTATGGCACCCAATCAGATAATAACTCACATTTCCTAAAAAATAGTTGTGTGATTCGATTATGATCTAAATTTTCTTGCATATATTGTTAGATGTTGCTGATATAAATTCTACGTACGAC
Organism: Pogonomyrmex barbatus; assembly: GCF_055798465.1. NCBI lineage: Eukaryota > Metazoa > Arthropoda > Insecta > Hymenoptera > Formicidae > Pogonomyrmex > Pogonomyrmex barbatus. Next base: position 10,412,894 of record NW_028297127.1, read on the forward strand.
AGAAAATTTTTCAACAGGTACAACAAATTAAACATTTTAACTATAACGTTTTGAACCAATAAAATATTTTTTTGAGTATTTTACAGAGGTGTAATTAGTTATTATTTGACTGAACGCCAAGAAAAATTCTTGCTAAATTTGACAAATTGTTTAGATATAAACTCTGTTTCTGTCATCCTATACGATTAGATACAAAACATATGCGATGTTGCAGTGCTTGCTAATCATATTTATTTTAACTAATTTTATTTGCTATATTTGCAACATAATTTTTCTCAATGTGGAAAGATAGGAGAGAGGGGAAAAGACTCTAACTTGACAAGATATTTAACGAGATTTTGTTAAAGATTAAGCCAAAGTTGATACAAAAGGGAGGAAAAAGTTTGGTGGATCACTTTTAGAAACGAATTTTTATCCAAGCGTTCGCGGAAAAACTATCAAAATGTTCGTTGTCGGAAACGGATACTGGATGTTTTTCCTTCTTTTTTTAAACAGGAACTTGGAGTACAAATAGACGTGAAGAGAAGAGCGTAACATCGGCGCAATTTCCGTCGCGCGAACGATCGACGAGTCGACGTAACCAGCTCGATCTCGGACAGCCTCTCCTGAATGATATCTAACCTAACCTGACGCCGATAAAACGTGGGCCGGCAAGAGTAACTACTCCCCTCCCCCCCTCCTCCCGGCCTCGACCCATCCACCAACTCGTACGCCGCTCGTTTCAAACGACTCGCTCATTTTAATTCGCCTTAATCGCGACGTCACGTCCCCTTCCTTCCGCTTCGACTCACGTGCGGATGTGAGCTTAACTCACCGAACGGGTAGGGCAGAGTAGGCCAGGGTGCGGAACACGACCACCATCGTTGCTTTAGCCGTCTTTCGACATCGCACCGATCCCGCGTGACTGGCGAAACGGAGGCTTCCCGCGAGCATGCCGATTCATCCTCAAAATTACTCAAACCCGAAAAAAAATTTCTCCTAATTTTCAAGACAATTTGTTAAAAATTCCACATTAAAAAAAAAAATGTTTCGTTCGATCAGTTAGAATTCTAAACGTTATAGGTAAAACGCTGTTTTTTATTTGTTAAAAAATTGTCTTCGTACGTGACAATTTTCTAGCAGATACTTTATAAGCAATGTCTAACTATATATGCAAGAAAATTTAGGGCTCATAACTAAATCACACAGTCATTTTTAGAGATATGACTGGCTATTAATTTGACTGGTGCCATAGAGAAACTTTCTTGCTAAATTTAACAAATTTTGCATATATATATATATATATATATATATATATATATATAAATTCCCTCTCTCTCTCTCTCTCTCTCTCTCTCTCTCTCTCTCTCTCTCCTTCCTCTCTCTCATCTATATTGATTAAATGTGATATTACAGTACTTGTTCATTTATCCATTTTAAGTAAATTTTCGTATCTAGATAATTTTTGCTATATAAAATCATTTTTTTCAGTGCAGAATGTTTATTAAACTCGAAAAAAAGATTCTTCGATTTTCATGAAATAAAAATATTTCTAAACATATCTTACAAATAAATATACTATGCGGAGAGAATGGTTTTATTGGCAAATTTAAAAATTTGGCCAAATATTTTACACATTTAAAAATAGTTCCATCAAAATTATATCGGACACTTAAATATGATAATAATACTACAAAAATTTCTAAACTTTTAGTAACCAATTTGAATCATACATAGTAATTTTGAATTTCTAACAAAATTATTTCTGGTCAAACTTTTAGATTTGCCAGCAAAACTGTTCTCTCCATGTGCAAATTTATTGTAAAGTCTTTAATATTTTCTATTCATAAAATTTTATAAATCATAAAATAAAATTGACTCGAATTTCAACTAAATTTGAAAAAATTTTAAAAGAAATTATAAGGAAAAAATATTTTATTATTATTTGAGATTATTTGGGAATTTTGACTAACTGTATTATGCTATTAAATTTCAAATTTTATCCTCAAACTTTATTTTCAAAAATTACAAACAAAAAATTATATAATGATAATTGATGGTATAATGATAATTGGTAATTGATAATTGGTAACTAGTAATAAAATCCAACTTTTATAAAATTATTAAAATAAATATTTGTCTTCTCTTATTAAATATAATAATTATTAAAATAAATATTCGTTTAAAAGTTGTACCTAATATTGTACGAAATCATTGTTCGATATTGAAAGAATTAATTATAAAAGTATGGTTTTATGTTTAGAATGGATGAGTCCATTGGTATCGTTAACAAGTCAATGAACTAATTATCGATTATATAAAAACAAAATATAAAAAAGCAACTTCAAAAAAATTTCCTGATTTTCCATAAAATTTCTTAAAAATTTCAATTTTTCAATGTATAAACAAATTCCCGGAAAATTCCAAATTTTTCCAGAGATAATAGATATCTTAATTTTTTGAATCGAGCGTTTCTGCGAGATTTCCTTGGATTAAGAATTTTGGAGATAGAAACAATGAGATATCAATGAGAATATCCGATCTCGTGCAGATTGATTGAATCAATCTCTATTGAGCCGTCAAATGCGACACTGAAAGTCGAACTTAGATTTCTGCATTTATAATGCGGAAAACTGAGCTCATATCATATGTCGGTTTAGATATTCTATATCTCATTACACACATAACAAGAACACATATCAAGCGTCTCATATGGAATCTTGGAAAATATGAAAGTTGATATTCAAAAATATTACGACTTTAATTAATGTCATTAATGTCAACGATTTTAAAATATTAGGGCTGTGATATGTGGGCTGAGTAAAGTCTAATTTTATTATGCGATTTATGTCCATTTCTATCAATAGCTATTAATTTTAATCTCAATTTAATTTGCTCTTTATCTTTTTTCTGATTCTTAAAACTAAAAAAGATAAAAAGTAAGTTAAACCGAGATTAAAGTTAATCTACATTGATAGAAATGAATACTAATCTGTCAGATTAAAAGATATCCTACTCAAATCGAATAACTGACAACAGCTTTCAGAGAAAATGAGGAAAACTGAAACTATTATAACTTGATAACTTTTTTATCACTGTTTTGATAAAAATCTATTATATCTATTTTTCTTTACAAAGTTAATAAAATATTAAAGACTAATATTTACGTATTATCAGTCTTTTCAATGTCGTGAACATGATAGGCCGGTCTCTTTTGTGAAGAATGACTAACGCGTACCGCATCTAATTGCGAATGACACTACTCTGGATTCCCATCCCCAGTCGGACCGGAAGATTAAACTTGGTGCGATCTCGGGGGACGTGCTCGGTTAGTTACGACACTATCACGATACGTGTTGCTCACGGCTTAAAAGAGCCGGCATTGTATACGCACACGCTGGGGACCGGATGTTCGCGGATCATTTGACCGGAAACTGAAGGTTCGCGCATCGGCGTAATCGAGCGGCTCGCCACATGCTAATCGCGCTGCAATCGCCGCATCCTACATATTGCAAAATGCCAGGCCGTTCCTCGATAGAGAAACATTTATAGTAGATACTGAATAAACGAGCGCTGTTTTTTTTTTTTTTTTAGAACAAAAAAGGAAAAAATATAGCAGGTCCAGATAATACCGTGAATATTATTCCTCTTCTAGAATAAATGAAATACATCCATACACAGAAAAAAAAATTAGTCTAATTTTAAATCTAGATAAATATTCTTGTACATAACAACTACAAACAACGCGAAACATGGCATTTCCTCGGCAAGCAGGATCTTGGTTGCTAAAGTCTTTTAATATGAAATAAATTCAATTAATTATATTATCAACTACGTGGCTCTATAATAGTAGCTCGATGATCAATATTATTGATATCGATTAAAATCCCTTTTATTATCCCCCCCTACCGGAAATATATATTGTTGAAATATATATATGTTGTAGTTTGTTAGTTAATATGTACTCGGCCTACATATATCTATGTATTGTTTATTCTCGTACATATAAGCAAGAATATTATAATCTTTTTAAAAATTTTAGTCTTAATTTGATTGAATTCCTATTGATGCAAATATTATCTTTTGCTCAACTTAAAACTAAAAATCTTATCTCTTAAAGGATTGTGCTTATATATGAAAATATAGTGTTTATTTAAGACTTAAATAGTCTTTGTTTAAGATTATTTTTTGCGATATAAATTTAAATATTATATTTTTTGTAAATTTTACATTTAACTTTTAAAACTCGATTTTTAACTCGCATTTTTTGCTAAATATTCTAATATAAATTGAATCATAATTAAAGAAGAAGAGAATAAAGAAAAATAAAGAAAAGATTTTCTCATTATACATAATAAGATTTTTTCTCCACGTTTTTTTCTAACTCGTATAGTCTACATGAAAGTATGTAGAAATAGAATTTATTCTGTAGAAAAATTATAATCCCGAACTTTAATAATTGTGTTTGTATGCAAAGTAATTTTTCTCACATGTAATAAATCTAAGGCATAAAGTTATTTGTATCTTATGAATAATGAAACGATAAATCTTTGTTCCTTTTTAAATATTGCTAAGAAACAGTAATATAATGGTGCGTTGTAATAATTCTTGCAATTATATACTGCGCTTAATTAATGCCTAGGGAGAAATAATGAACTAGTAGTTTATGCATACTAAAGTTATGAATTATGATTTCTCGCCTTTCCCTAAACATTAATAAATCATAACGTTATGCGCTAAACTTCATCGAAATTGAAAAGAATAATGACAAAAAAGATATTACTTTACAAATTATAAGATTCAATATTACCATTTTATTAATAGAAAGTAACGCTTTAAAAATAAAAATGTAACAATAAGTTTATTTAAATTGCTGTTCAAGCACAAGAAAGAACAATATTTTAGTCAATCAAAAATTAGATAAATAATGAAACGATAAATCTTTGTTCCTTTTTAAATATTGCTAAGAAACAGTAATATAATGGTGCGTTGTAATAATTCTTGCAATTATATACAAAAAAAAAAAAAGAAAAAAGAAAAAAGAAAAAATACACGAAATAAAATGTCCGAAAATCGCTCATGAAAAAAACGAAACTTTTCTCGCCAAAAGTTACGAAGTCGTGAAAAAAACATTGGCGGTTTTTGAAGAGAAATGTTAACGAGATAGGCCCGATCAGGTTTATGCGGATTGATGAACAAGCGACCCGATATTGACGCGCATGTTCAAAGTTCGACGTTCCGGTGTGCGAGCGCGTGCAACGAAATACGCGACATGCGCCGCCGCGCAGAGCGCCGAGTGAGCGGTCATTCATGAATTGACTCGTCTCTCCCGCTCATTTATTTATATACTAGCCGACACATAAGTCATCGTCGCCGTCGCCACCGCTGCCGCCGCATACGACCACGGTGCAACGACGCGATGCGACGCGACGCGAGACGATGCGATGCGAGACGAGACGAGGAGAAACGAGGATCGCGCGTCGCGCGACATTTTCTCATTAATTCCGTAGGAGCACGTCCGCGGATGACGATAACGGTCGATACCATCGTATCAGGGACGATCGCGCGGGGGCGGGAGAACGAACGAGCGGGTGGGCGGGCGGCCGCAAGGTCGCCGGATGTAGCGCGCGCACGTACACCGGAAGCGGAGCCGCGTGCAAGGTGTGAGTCTCCCTCCCCTTGCCGGTCGTCGGTTGATCCGCGCGAGAAGTGCATGTGCTACGCGATCGCGTGGGAAGAATCGAGAGGGAAGACGCGCTTTGAGAGCAGAATAGGAACGCAAGAATCCGCCGCACGCGACTCGGAAATGTCGACGAATGAGCCATATCCGTCCTTTTTTTTTGGATAGAAATATGTATATCTGATATAAGGACAATAGATAGTGAATCCTTTTTTTTATTAAGAATTTTATTAAGAATAGCGCTTGCTAAGCAAAATAATAATTCGTGGACATTATATTTTTTTTTTTTTTGGTCGAATAATTTTTAATCGAAATTACAAGATTTATAAGATCTAATCGGGAAAACTGTCGAAACTAACAAAGAATAAGGCTTGGAACATATTTTAAATATTATGTTCAAGAAATAGTTGCTGTACTCTTTATTATCTTCTTATATTATCTATATTATCTTCTTTTTTCCTTCTGTCCTATGGCTGACATTTTGTTGTTAATGCTGTATTATGTTAATACCCAACAGCTTTCTGATAATGTTTCGTTAAGCTACGACATTAACAGAAAATTAGTCTTCAACAATCATAATGAAAACAGACTGTTCAGGGGTATCATTTTAATTATCTTTAAAATATTAAAAAATATGTACATAATTCGTCCGGTTCGATGTTTTTCCTAATATCTCCGTGATTCCGCGTAAGTAAATGTCACTGCGTACGAATAATTTAACTCTCAAATAATTTTCAAATAATTTAATTTTTTCACGTGTAGTCTGCGAACCTCAATTATAACAACAATGATGTAATCATCGATCGATTACTCGCTTCGAGATGACGACAGGGATGACGGTCGAATTTCTATGACGTGATACGCGATACGTTCGCGCGATTTGGAAAGGAGAAAGCCAATACGATCCAGAAACGGCCGCCTCATTATTCTGGCTATTCGCGGACGAGATGATGATGATGACGTTGCGACGCAACGACGCGTCGAACGTCGATGACAACAGTCATCGGTAACAGTTCTCGGGGCCGGATGTCGTCGACCGCTGATTTCCCGGAGTCCGCGATGCGGGAACGCATTCCGGGTGGAATCGTCAAACAGGAAGTTGTTTCACGCTAATGCAGCAGTATCTTCGCTAGGTGTTTCCCGGCTCGCATGCGCGAGTCGCTTACACGCGGCCTAGAGTGCATTTACCGTTCCAACGCGACGCGACATGCGAGGAGAGGAGAAATCAGAGAAGGGGGACGGCCGCCTTTGCTCCCCCTCCCGTCGTCGCCATGGCATGCGTGCGAGCGCGCGTTTGCGTGTATGTGGGCGCACGCCATCACGACGACGACGATTCGCCACCGACGGATAAATGCGAGCCGACCAACCGGATAGAGCATTCTACGTTTATTACTGCCGAATGCATTAAATCGCGACGTCGCGGGTCAACACACGCGATTGACGTCAGAACGCGACGCGACGGCTTCGCGAAAGCGACACCGATGCTCGCGAGATGATACTCATATGACTCTTACATAATACACGTTTCTCGCAAGTTTCTTTTTCTTCTTTTTTTTTTTCGTTTCTTCTCCCGTAATGAGAATATCGAGGTACGAAGAATTTCCGAATTAGAGCTGAGTATCACCGAGCTTCAATTTTCTTGGTATTTTAATTCTGGTCGTTTTTATCACAAGCATAGATAATATCAAAAATAGAAGAATCACAGGAAAGCTGATCTCCTCTCCTGAAAGCTGAATCTCTCCTCGTTTTACCTTCGCGAAGATAGATGATGAAGATAAAAAAAAGTTATTATCGAATCGTATAGCGAAAATATCGTGTAGCGCATCCTGGGGTGGGCATCCTGAGATCCATCGGATGCTGATACAATTGTCAGAACTTTGAAATTTGTTTTCGGAGACTCCTTGAAGAAGAGCCAAAACTTTATGAATTACGTTACAGTGTTACACGTTTTAGCACACGTATATATCATCCCAGGACTCTCTCGTGTATCCTTAGAAGGACCCGCCTTCCCCCAGGACTAAATATATACTTCCCCTCTATCTCTTTGCCGCGCGCAAAAATTTTCGATACACCACCACCTTGCGCACCGCCCGACTTCCGGTCGATAAAACGCATTCTCTATAGAGAACCCGTAGTTGCACACGAGCCGACACATGTCCCGCTTTTCGGGCACGATAATAATGTCAATATCAACGATAGACGTCCGGTTTTGTCTTGCTCGCTCGCTCATTCGCTACCAGGGGAACGCTCCCTCCTTTTTGCCCCTCCCTCTCCAGCGCAACATCATTCCCCTACCGCGGCTTCGTGCACGATTTTTAGGTTAGGTGTGCGCACGTGCGAGCTCCGTTCTCGCGCCTTTATCACTCGTTTTTACGCACGTTCACCCGGAGAGACAGTTCCCCGCGAACCACGTGGGCGGACAAGTGTCATCCCGCGGATCGTGGTCGGAAATGTATGATGGCAGAACGGAAGGGACGGCGGAGAGGGGAGGAAGGAAGAGGAAGAAAGGGGTCACGCAGTTAAGCGTGCATAATATTTCACCGAAGGATCTGTTTACTTGGCACGAGACGCGCTGCCATCGGGTTCCCTCCCCTGGGAAAGTTTCGCCGTCAAGTCGATAAATTTGTTACGTGAAGAGTACGCGAGATGCAGGAAACCCTGGACGCCCGCGACACGATTGACCGAACCTGTATCCTTTAAATCCTTCGGAGCTTAGGAAAGTTCACAGACCTTCGAAGCGAAGGCATTGCCGTACTAATTCCGGAATAGCTGTATAAATCTCTTCGAAGCTCTCTTCCGCCCTCCCCCCCTCTATCTCTGTCTTTCTGTTCACGAAAGTCGATGAATCTTTTTGAACGAGAAGCAAAGTTGTAAAGAGCGAAGTTTCGGATAACCGAGAAATCCAAGACTTGTACAAGAATTGGCAGCGCTTATAAAATATTAAAATCGAAATTCTCTCTTTATTCCCCCCCCTTCCCGAGATTCTAATACCCTGGAGATTTTTATAATCCCGGCGATCGTGGAAATTCGTACAGGAGTCGATGGGATTTTCTTGTAGCACAGCGAAATAGATGAATGAACGTAGTGAAACTTTAGACCTGTCGTGATCCTCAGGTCAACTTCGTTACGCGTGAGCGAAGAATATGTTTACGGAGATAAAAATATTGTTCTCTAAACGCGAAATAATCTTTAAATTTTAAGATCTTTTGATAGAAGATTTCAAGACTTTCCTGGTAATCGATTCTTTCTTTAAGAAATGTTTGACGTTTACGAAATGTCAAGTAAAAACATCACTTGTCAGATTTAATAATTTTTGTGTTCCGAGATAGTTGCTTCACTTTGCACTCCGAAGGGAAAATGAATTTTTCTTGACTAGAAAAGTGCAGCGTGGTCTCGGACTCATCAATTTCCGACAGCCAAATTACACCAAAATTGGCAATATCTGCGAAAGGCAAAAGGTCATCCTCTAAGTTTAATCCTCGAATTCCGAGATCCTTAAATATTGTACTACCATGTGATATACATTTTCTTCAATCTCAATTAAAAAAATGTAGTATGATTTCGGGCCTTTCGATTCTTCATTATTTCAACTTAATTATAAGAAAATTGGCATATCTTTTCAAAAGAGAAAAAAAGCACTGTTCATAATTCTCGAGAGATTCAAACATCTTATTTCAAAAGATGAATTTTTCTTCAATATTTATTCATCATTGCGATCTTGGATTCTTCAATCCTCGAATTCTAAAATTCTCAAATATTGAACATTTCAATGTTCAGTAAAATTTGCTGTAAAAATTTTTCAACAATCTCTCTTAAAAATGCAAGATTTGACTTCATTGTCTACTTCTACTAAATTTAATTTATTTATTTTTTTCTTAAAATTAGAAAAAGTTAAAATGTGAATTAAACCGAGATTAATTTACATTGATAAAATTGGACATAGAAGAATCGAATCATTGACAATATTTGCAACAAAACGGAAGTTTCGCGTTTAACAATTTAAAGTCTGAATCTATAAATTACGATCTAAAGTTGTGACGAAATTTGTGCAGAGTTTTGACTAAAAATTTAACGCGATTTCAGATCCTTCACGATCCTGAAAGCGGAATTTGATATTTTACGACCTGAAATCTGTCATCATTTTTCAAGAATCATTCACTGACTGTCGAATGTCATTTTATTTTGTATGTTTACATATACATATACATATATAAACATTTTATTTTTATGCTCCGCCTAACTGTTTGTTTACTGTGTTCCATTTACTTTGCTCTATTGTAGATAAGCATTACAGTAGCTGCTTGGTTGATATCTCATTTTTCGCGTGCTTATCTTCCTCATTCATGCTCTCAGTCATTTATTTGTCTTGTTAAAGCCCATCTTTCACGCAATTATTATTATTATTCTCGAATTTCTTTCCGCGCGCAAAAGCTGGAGGATCATCCGTAAAACTCACAACTTCGGAAGCCCTCGTTTCCCCCCGATTTCAAGAGGATTCGCTCTCGAGACTGATGAGAAAAAGGATGAGACACGGGGACATCGTCGTACCTGTTCCCGAAGCGCTCTTTCCAAAATTCAGCCGCGTCCGCCTTGGTGATGCGAAACTGATCGCCGGCGAATACTCCGTTGGGAAATATGGCCTTCAGCTCGGACAGCATGTGGCTGAACACGAGGCTGAGTTTGGTGAGGTTACGACGATAATGGGACGTCTCGTCAAACATCTTCTCCTTGCCCTCCTTGAACAGCTTGATGGCCTGCTTGCACTTACGCATCAGGTTGTTGATGAACACGCAGAAGTGCTCGTTGCTGTGCAGCACCTGCATGCGGTCCTCGTACTTGCTGTAGATGAGCCGCAGTCGCTGATACGTGTCCGGCAGGATGTCGAGGATAAACGGCGGCGAGTTCTTCAGGTTCATGCGCTGGTGCTGGCAAAGCTTCACCACTTTGTCCATCAGCTTCCAGGTCTTATCGAGCGTACGCTTGTCAGTCGAGAGCTTAGGCGGCGTCATCGCGTCCGCGAAGCGGCCGTGCAGTTTCTGGAAGATCGAGCCGATGTGGACGGCGCGAGTGCGACTGCTGTGTCCGGACGACGACATCTTGACGGACGTGTGTCCGCTTTGCGTGCCTGCGTGCGTGAATGCGTGTCCGCGTCCGTTAATACACGGAGGATCTTTTCCTCTCGTTTCCGTTTCTCCTATCCGAACTAACACACTCGGGCACCTCGACTTCTCTTTCTCCCTTTATTCTCACCTCACACCCTACCTGGCGCGCGGTGGCGGTGGCGGTGGCGGCGGTGGTGATGGTGGTGGTGGCGGCGGTGGCGAGCACTCGCGCTATACTTAAGGTTAACCCGCACACACACACGGCGGAGCGATAGATCGGCACGCGCATATCTCAGCGGGACGCGGGCACGGCCACGACAACGTCCCCACAAAGTCGCGGACACGGGATGCAACGCCGAAGTCTCGCGCGGTACCGCATCCTATCTTTATCTTTCCTTTGCACTCTTTCTCTCTCTATTTCTATCTCCCTCTTTTTCGATCACCGATTGACAATTGCAATCAAGCCGAATACTCCGCGGGACGAATCTAACGACACTGACACAGACTGTGCGAGCGGGACCAAACGTGAGCGTACCGCGAACCCGTGGCTGTTGCTCGCCGTCTCTCACTTCGCCGAGACGCCGCCGCAACGCTGACGTCGTGAAGACGGCGCATGCGCGCCCATCGGCGCGCGATTCGAAAGCGCGTGTTCGCTGAAATATTGCAAGGCGACAAAATTATATGTTTGTTGCATTTTTGCATTTCTTTTCTTTTGGAAATTCTCCTTGTTTAGATGTAAAATTGCTTTAGGCAACTGATAACTAATACTATAATTTTATCTCTGCCGTCTATTTTAACGCAATTTGCATTATTCTATCTACAATTTGTTATTAAGCACGAAAAACATGTAAAGTGTCAAAATGCACACGTGTATAATAAACATAGAATATATATTATTTATGCATTTTTTATTCTAATGTGTATTTATTTTTTTTTCAAATATTTTTTTAAAATTTTATTATTATTATTAGGCACAGAATTATAAATAAAATTCTGTCATATCAATCATTATTCGTTCAACCTGACCGTCGGTTTTGAAATACGAATCCGAAAAATGCCGAAAAGATAATAATATTTAAGTAGGAAATCATCAGTCTTAAAATTATTTTTCATAGCACACGGAAAGTTTGTTTTAATTTTTTAAATCAATTATACTTGTTATCGCATGGCGCAAATTAATTCGAGACGACGATAATTGCAAGCACCTGCTAAACTAATACAAGTATCTACTAGTGTGTAAATTGCAGAGCAATGGACTAATATTAACTGTGATTACACAGAGAACGCATAAGTGGTAGGTTCAGGATTTGTAGAAGAACAAAACAAGACAATGTATATAAGAAACATGTGAGATTATATCTTATACATAAAGCGCACGAAAGAATTTATAAAAACAAATTTATAATGACAGAAGGAACCGACAAAGTGTACATGATAATATATACATCCTATTTAATATCTACCTTTATATTTATTGATATTTCATTGTCTATGTCAATAATTATTTTAATTTGATTCATCATTTCTTGGGTTAGAATAATATTCTGAATCATGAACAATGAAAAGGATAAAGCTCACATTATGCAAAAACTCGAATAATACTGAAGGTTCGTATTTTATAATATATATAATATATAATAATTGAAAATTGTATATCTTTACAATAAATAATAATAATAATAAAGATGGAATTATGTGCACAGGATCAAGTAAATTCATATTCCACAAGAAAATCATTGTTATTTTACGGAAAATAAAATAAAATGATATAAATAAATACGTATAATATAAAATATTTGTGCTTGTTGCGTTATTAATTTCCAAATCCAGGGACCAACGATTGGTATATTTGTTCTTGATTATGATACGTGACGCCGATAAGGCTCATCGAATATATTGAACGTGTTTAATCTAAAAACGCAATTTTATCTGTCTGATTTCGTAATATATTATTTCTCGCCGTCACAGACATTAGTGTGAACAAGCAAGCATCATGTACACATCACTTCATTAAGCTTTCTTCTGGGCTGTAATTAGGGCTATCTGCCGTCTAGAGTAACACGCGCGTCGATAATGTTGACTTGCCGTCACCGGTTCGCTACGTAATGACTTAACCGCAGTAGAACGAAGCTCGATATTAAGAACCAGCTGGCAGGAATGGACGCCAGCATACAGTATCTTTCATCTGAAACATCAAAAAAATATATATGTTGCATAAAAGTTTATGTAAATATAAACATATATGTATATATATATATATATATATATATATATATATATATATGAAGAAGCCAGGAGATGTGAGAACATTTTTTATGTCATTGTGAAACATGTAAGTTGGAGGGGAATAAATATAGGGGAATAAAAAATACTTGAAATATGAAATATCCAAAATTATCCGACATTTATGCCCAATTCCACTAACGTAGATTAACTTTAATTTCATCTTTTTCTAGTTCTAAGAAAAGATAGACATAGATATCTAGTTAAAAAAAGATGAAGAGCAAGTTAAATCGAGATTAAAATAAATCTACGTTGATGGAATCGGACATTAGAGATTAAAAAGTATATAGATTCTTCCTGTCGTTTTATATCCAATGTTATTTTCAGACAATTTTAATTTTGACGTCTTAAATCTTTTATGATGTTCAAGGACTTAGACAATCATCTCTTTTTAACTTAGCAAGCAATAGAAATATTACAAAAATCTTTCTGTTTGTTTTTATAAAGGTTTTTATGCGACCTAGTTTGAAAAATGTCGCGTTTTGAAATAAACACCTCTATATTAAATAATATTGTGAAATTCATAAAGTTTCGAAATTTAAATATAATCGTCATTTCCTAAATTTGACCATTTTTTTGTCAAAAATAATTCTCTAATTTAAAAATATATCATGCACAATACATATGTGTATTCATTATATATCAAATATATTAAATTTTTTTAAATATTGTCGCATTAATTTTTCAAATCTTATAAATTTTCAAAAATTTAAGTTGTAGATTATTATTCTTCTAACTAATGTTAATTTATATATCATGGCACTTAAACTAATATCTTTAAATTTCTAACTCAAAATTCTCTTAATTAATGTAATTTCTATCTATTACATAGAATTCACACCACAAACATACATACATACATACACACACACACACACACACACACACACACACACACACACACACACACACACACACACACACACACACACACACATATATATATATATATAATACATATACATTTTTATCTAAAACATAATCATTTTTCACCGTAATCTTATTATTATATTATCTTTCATATTATATTCAAGGCATGAGTGATTATTTAAATATTTACTAATATTTCTATAAAAAGACTAAAAAGATGTGTTACATTTATTTAATATAATTTTGTAAGCAATTTATTTTTTTGCACTGCTGTAATATCGCAATCAATCAATTAATTGTTATTGTTATAACCTAATTATATAATTATCGAATTATTATGCGGCGAATTATCAAACACATAATTTTTTCTAAAAAAAAACTTAAAGAAACGAGTTGTAAAATAGTTTAAAATAATACATCACACTTATAAGACTAATATAATAATAATAATGAACAGGAAACATTTGTTTCAAACGCAATAATAATTAATATGCGGTACATATAAGTATGACAGATTTATGATTGTAAAACATTAATTCAGCTTCGACTGGAACATTCTTAAATATACATAGAGAGAAATCAAAATCAATTTTTATTGACACAGCGCAATAAATGAACAAATATAGGAATGATAGAACATGAGAGAAAAAATAAATGAAAGAAAATGCAATATATCACAGCGAAAGAAACACTTATAAAATCCTATTATGCACTTAACACTTCAGCAAACAATAAAAAAATAAGAAATATTGGTAATATTATCTTGCAATCAAATTTACTTCTAATAATATATGTTATATGTTTATATTTAACTAATTACAAAAATATATATATTATTTTATTTACAAATATACACAAACATAAATACACATAATGATATGTACTGGATGAAAAAGAGGAATTGTCCTCATGTCAAATAGACAATAAGGAATATTTTACACAGAGGAATATTTTACATTAAACAGAGCAGCCTTAATTATACCAGATACCTCGGATTTTGCTTGTTTGATGGTTTTACATTTACCTGTCATTTGATCGGACATTTTTACTGCTGCCCAACCTAAACTCCTTTCCACTGCCATTTTCCATTTTTTATATCTCGCATCCCTCTCTACAAAAAAACAAGAAGTTTATAACATAAAAAAAATTACATTGTAATCATACAATGCACATTTGTAGAAAAATAAATAAAGATTTTTAAAGCACACCATTCGAAAATATATATACCTTCCGGTGTGGTGGTTGGCAAAAAAGTATCGGTTGGTACTGTTTCTATCTCTTCGCCTTCCAAGTCCCAAACATCTATTCCCTCAGCGTGTCCGGCAGCCCTCGCTACGCCTAGTGCAGTGATATCAGGCATAGTTGACCTAACTGCACATTTGCCGAAATAGAAATACATTTAGTAATGCCCAGAAAATAAAAATAAAAATGAAGCATTGTTATACTAGACATATTTTATCTCACTTATAAATCTTGCCAAATAATTTGATTATGATCATTGTACGCACACACTGGTGTACCGCATAAGTCGGCTTGCAATTGCATAAGAAGATTATTAGTTGACATTTTCCCGTCTGTGTTTAACTTCGTTAATGGAAATCCGCAATCTTTATACATTGCCTCGAGAATATCTCTAGTTTGAAAGCACACCGCTTCGAGGGACGCCCTAATTATGTGTTGTTTCGTGGTAAATGCGGTAAGTCCACAAATTATTCTGGAAGAAAAGGATTACATCTTTTTTAATTCATTAACTTATTTGAGATTAAACTTTGAGTAAAAAGAAATATTTTGAATATATCGTATATAACTTGTACTATTTTTAAATATTACATATTTTTTGTTGTTTATGTTTATATAACAAGAAAAAAGACTCGGGAGAAATAATTCAAGCGATTACAAAGTTTCACCAACCCTCTTGCATCTTTTCGCCAATAAGGTGCATATAATCCGGTGAAAGCGGGCACAAAATAAACGTCTCCCGTGCTAAATACACTTTGAGCCAAATGTTCACTTTCATGAACGTCTTTTATGAGCTTCATATTGTCTCGCAGCCATTTAATAGCCGCACCGGCGACTGCAATTGAACCTTCCAATGCGTAAACAGGTGGGCTTTTTGGGCCAAACTGATACGCGACAGTCGTAACCAATCCATGAGAAGAGTATACTCTCTGAAAGAAGGAAATATAATAAGAAAATTAATGTAAAATATTGAGAAGAGTAATATAAATAAGATAAAAGAAATACAAATTTTCTAAGTTTTTACATGTTTCTAAATACTTTGGAATTACATACGGTATGTCCCGTGTTGCATAACAGAAAACAACCGCTTCTATATGTGTTTTTCGCTTGACCTTTCTTCAAACAATTTTGGCCGACTAAAGCAGATTGTTGGTTTCCTAAAATCTAACAGAAAAAAAAAAATATATAATGGATGGCATTTTATTGTTGGCTTATCATTATTATTATCGCCAAGTTTTACGTACACCAGATATGGGAATGCCAGACAGAGGACCGATCATGATCTTGCCGTATATTTCAGAACTGCTTTTGATCTCCGGCAGCATTTGCATAGGAATGTCGAAATATCTGCATAACGTAGGATCCCAAGAGAGCGTTTCAATATTCATTAACATTGTTCTCGATGCGTTCGTAACGTCAGTGATGTACAGGCCACCGTCTTTGCCTCCCGTTAAATTCTGCAATGATATTTTTATTAGTGTCTCATTGTTCGCATACCTGCACAATTTTTCTCGCTAAAAAGAATCATTTTTAATTTCTTTATCAGAATCATTTAGTTTCTTTATTCAGATACAAAAAATTCATATAAAAAATAAATTAACGAAGTTACATTAATTCTTTGAGCAATCTTGAATGTTAAATAACAATTCTTGTAAGGCGCAATAATGTTCATTAATACGCTCAATTACTATGCTGGCGATAATTTCTTTCATGCTCAAGATATGGCAAACATAAATATTAGCAGGTGTTAATCAATATACTAATTGGATAACCAATCAAGTCATACTCGCTAATTCATGTTGTAATAGCTTCATGTCACGTACCCACACAACCCATGTATCCATGGTCCCCACTTTGCATCGCCTTTCACGAATTGCCTTCCTCACAGCTGGCACGTTGTTCTTCAACCAACGAATCTTCAAAGCCGAAAAATATGGACTCACGGGCAAACCGCACAGAGGCTTCAGATGATTCTTGCTTTGATCCGGAAACTTCGCTATGATCTGATCCACCATTGCGTCAGTTCTGATATCGGACCATACTGAAATTAATTACATTTCAAAAACACGATCACACAATTAATCCAACAACTTTAACTTTACTTTCCTTTTTTCCTTCATCTCGAGGCTTATTTTTTTCAAAGATCTTTCAAAATATTCAAGTAAAGGCATGAAAGACCTTATGCATCTAATAAACTAAACTTTTCAGGCTTTTCTTCGAACAAAAATATATCTTCTCATAAAAAGATTATCATCAACATCAAACTCTACCCACCTATGGCATTATAAAGAGGATCGCCAGTAATCGCGTCCCACACTAACGTAGTTTCTCTCTGATTGGTAATACCCACTGTTACGATTTCGTCAATCTTCATACCCAGCACGTCCAATTTGCGAACTACATCTTTAATGCAGGCTTTCACTGCAAAAAGGATTTCTTTGGGATCCTGTTCCATCCATCCCTCTTGCGGACTGATCTGTTCTATGTCGATTTGATGAGAAGTTATTTCCACGACATGCTTCGCATTAAATACCTGCGGACGAAATTCATATTTTAAGTAATAATTGTTTAAATAACTAAATAAATGATAACTGAATAAAATTAAGTCCCGCACGAGTATTCGTCAAAAGGAAAAGTCGGTCTCTTAATTCATATATCCATATAAAAATTTTATATAAAAATCACAAACATGAAATTTTTATTTTAGAGAATATTAATACTTTAATTTTTCTAACAATTACACACAGACGCAGTCTAAATTTATAAGTAAAATATTTTTATTTATATTTTTATTTTATCTATATTATAATACATATTAATTACTTAGAAAGTTTATTCGGAAAATTGATGTTTTATGCTCCGGAGTTTTCCGGATGTAATCTCGCGAAAATCCATTTGATGAAAAAGGCCATGACATTATTTGTTATTTGTAGTCAAGCAATTTACATTTACTGCCATGTATAAACCGTAGATCCGTTGTTGATCAGTAAAATCTAAGCTGCAATTAATTATACTCGTCATCATCTTTTTCTTCCCGGCTGATTACCTATCACGCTGGCAATCGTAGATTTATCTCGACAAGTTTGGGTAAACGTTTAGACGCATAGAAAATTATAACGGGAGAAACAATGAGCAGCACTATTTTACAATAATCTTACCACAAAGCGAACAGTCCGCGTGCCAACGTCAACTACGCCGACGAGGGGTCCCGTTTTCTTCGCCGTACTTGGCATTGCATCTAGAAAAAGAAAAAAAGAATTTTTTAATACACAGATAATAAAAAGCAATAACAAAGTGTTTTTACGCAGTAAAAGTCGACACTAATAGGGAAGCTTGATACGGTAAGTCGTAGAGTGATAATAATAAACGCTAATTGTCATTCCAATCAAGATTAAGGTGATGCAAAATATCATTAAGATTAAATGATAAAGAATAAAAGATATTTAAAAAAATTTTGTTTATAAATAGAACTTAATAAAATCTAATATTACTAAATTACCATATTATCAAATTATCCTTTGTTTTTTTATACACATTCCTTCGAACATAATAAGTAAAAATTATTTAAATAAAAAGTAGAAATGTTCCTTAATAGAAAGAATTATAATTAAGAAAAATGACAAAACTCTCAATTCTTTATATAAATATTTTAAGTATTCAAGATTATTTATGTAATTATTCATTGCGATGCAGAGATCTGTAATTAGCTGTAAATAAAAATTAAATTTTTTATTCAAACAAAACGAGAAATGATACAAATAAAATTAAATTTTTATTTACAAAACAACTAATTTCTACCTTAAAATAAACATATATTTACATAAATAATTTTGAATACTTAAAGTACTTATTAAAAAAATTAAAGTCATTATTTTTTAATTATATTTCCATTTGAGCACAATTTTATTGTTTATGTATTTTATTTGTTTATTTAAATAATTTTTCCAGGTCCTAAATCTAGTAAACTATTATATACTATTAGCTAGTAAACTATTTAATATTATTTTTAAACGCGGTTTAGAATAATCTGTAAATTTTTCATAATTTTTTCATTGTACATGTAAAAAAGCAGATGTAATATATTTTTAAAGAGACGTTCTTTTTAATCCGGAAATTTTTCAGATATCCGCCCAACATTTATTAATTCCTATATATGTTGAAACATAGTCTGTATGCTTATAATCTATATTATAAGCTAATCAAGAAGCAAAATTCCTGTTCGTTGCAACATATTAAAACGTGTTCTCTGATCATACTTGTGCTGTAGAAAAAGTTAAAACTAGTTTCACCTTCAAGAAACTAATTTTTTCGACGAGAATGTAATGTACGTTCACGGTATTTCAACTTTCGTGTTCGAAGCTATGTAAAAATAAAAAGCTATGTTTTATTTAATTCGAGTCGATTCTCTTAATTTCCTTAAATGACGATATAATTCTGTCATTTGTATTATTGAATATTTCGATCTGCAGTTATTTTAAACTCAGCACATATTAATAATTACCTAAAGGAAAATAGGAAATGAATGCTTGCGCCATCCATTGTACAAAATAGTTCTGGAATATTCAAAACATTAGAATGTTAACGTAAATATTCTGTATAATAATAATACTAATCGAAAACACAGCAATGTGGATAATAAACAAATTTTGTCTTTTATACATTTCATAAATCCATATCAACAAATGATTAATCGCGCGTTTTTTAACGTTTTTATCGATTGGGCCTTCGAAGACGTATATTATTATCAATCTGCGTTTTTCTGATTCGTAATCAATGAAAGATACGCGGGAATTAATTGCATGACCTTCGATCATGATTGTTTGACGCAATGTCCGTCGTAAGGTATCGCGTTACTATTTGACAATTCTGCTGTTCAAGATCGTATCATTTAAAAGTTGGACGTATAACAATAAAAAAAATTATCAAAATTTAAAAAAGAAACATGTTTGTATATATTATTTGAAATATCAATAGATTTGATAAAACAATTATAAAACAATTAAAGTATAAACAAATTATATTTATACATAATATTTAATATTTTCTTGAAAAAAAAAAATATTTTTAATTAAATTCTAATTTTTTACTCTTGTGTTAATTTTTAATATTCAACATATACATTCTTACACGGAAAAAAAATTTATTAGTTATCTTAAATCAAGACTAATAAATTGATTAATAAATATTCTTATATACAAGCAAGAATAATATAATCTTTTTAGAAAAATTTTAGTTTTGATTTGATTGAATCTTTATATTGATGTAGATATTCTCATTTATAAGCAAGAATATTATAATCTAAAAGAGTTTTGAGTTTCACTTGAACAAAAATAATGCTTGCATCAATACAAATTTAATCAAATCAAGACTAAAATTTTTAAGAAGATTATAATGTTCCTACTTATATATATAAAAATATTTATCTTCATTTAAGGCTAATTGTTTTCTGTGTAAAATTATAGCAAATTTTTCAAATCTCCTGCTGCACTTATTTCATCACAAACAGTAGACAATTTGGAGCTGAAAGTTACCGCACGGGATGTTAACGGCTGCAAGATAAATTATGCAATAAAATATACGTGATTTACAACATTATAATCTCTCGGCATTTCAAAATCCGACAAAACGGATCTTCGGTCGGAGATGACCCGTAATATCGTATATCGCCGGTTGTATATCGTCGATACACACGGCCAGGGGGGAGAAAAAACAAAGTAAACATTTTGATACGTTTAATCGCGGGTACACGCCTTCGGTGACACGTAAGCGATTAACGCCGCCTCTTGTGATTCCTTGCCAGCTATGAGAGAGATCCATCTCTTCGCGAGAGCTAGACAATCAAATCTCGTGATACGGCACGCGAGCGTATACGTTGCGAATTTCCTCGATTATTCTTACGCAATGATACTTGCGCTAATGCTTCCACGCGAATTCGACGAAAACACGTATTTACACGAGAACAACTTTTCAAGTTTTTCCCGTGCAATAATGCTCATTAAGACGTTTTTGCGTTATCTTGATAAAGCTTAACACATATGGTTGCTCCAAATTGTTGAGCAAAGAATCAGAGTTATCCACGTTATCAATAGATCAAATTTAATCTAGACTTAACTAACTTTTTTTAAGATTAGAATAATAAATGGCATTAGTGGATAGATAGAATTTTAGGCATCTAATGATTGTTTTTTTTTTTTTTATTTATATCTTCACATTTATATCTTCATTTAAAATTATAAATTTAAAATAATTGTAAATTACTATATATTATTATTTTTATCGGACTTGCAACGTAGCAGTTCAAAGCTAAAGCCGAATTATTTTATTTTTAATAACTTTTTTTAGTTATAAAAATTGGAATAGAATAAAAAATAAATTAAATCAAAATTAATAGACATTGAAATAGATATTACAAATGGATATTAGACAAGTTGAAAGATATTTGAATTATTAGAATGTGCGCGAATTTAAATAATTCATTTGTATGCATCAGCGTGATTCTTCGATAATTTGTTATTCTTTTTTAATGCTAAAAATGTAACATTAATTATATTCCATAACGTATAATAATGACTTGTACGTGTATTATTGTATTGTATTTTTAACGCAAGACGAGTGCATTGAGATACGAAAAACATTGGCACTCGTGTTTTCATATTGGCAATTGCACGAAATTTCAGAGAGTTATGTGGATATCCTTTTCGAGTTATTCTTCAAAGTTGGATACTGTCGAGAAATATTAATAAAAAAAAAATTTTCTTTTTCTTTTTTTTTTAAATGGGTTTAAGATTTTAGAATAAAAAAAATACAGCACAATAAAACACAAACTCACCAATTTTCTATCGATCTGATAAAAATACATACGCACGGGAATTATAAATATGGTAATTGTTATAAGAAATTATAACGCATGAAGTTGCGTACATAGCGCTTCATATTTAAGTATTAATGCATCGTAGCTACTTTATTATTATTTTATTATAAAACCTAGGAGAAATTAACATGTATTATTAAATATGCATATTATCAATCATTAGAATTCTTCTTTCTTATAATTTCTTATAATTATATAATCGTATAATTTTTCGAATAGTATATATCATTAATCTCAAATTATGAATAATTTGAAATTATTGATATATATTATTCTAAATTATAAATTAATATATATATATATATAATTGTTATAAGAAATTATAATAAGTTGTAATCAATGGCTAACGATGTGCAAATATTTAAACCCTCGAAAATCACGCAACTTCACACGTTAAGAAATTAATGATCCCATGCGTATAAGTGCAATGATGTTATGAAATTCTCCTTGCCTTTGGAACCATCTTTATCGAGTTAATATATCAAAGTTCAAAGATTCCTTCGGCTATGTTTACGTAATGAGAGAGTACTGACGCCGTCACTGTATTCAATGGCAAAAGTGCTGTAATGTGTGCTAATAAATAAGAATACAAGTGAATGACGTGCGTATTGTTGCGTACTAAACTGCATTAAAATTTTTTTCTCGCTTTTATCAAACTTCAAATATCTATTTCATTTATACAACCAGTGTATTTCAGCTACAAAGAATTAAATACAGAATTACTCGGTAAAAAATGTTCCATATATTTATAATTACATATAATTATCTAATTATATTAATACATATTTATATTTATATGTATAATCAAATCTCTAATATATATATATAATTGTACCACCACTTCATTTTTATATAATATATACTTATAATCATACTTTTATACATGGACATATTTTATATGTGACGCCTTACATATAATTATATCTTATATTTAATTATATGGGGATGTACTTAATTATATATGGAAAATTGTTTACCGGATAAGAATACAAAATTAAATTTCAACATGTGAGAAATCTCTGCCTCAACACACTCAAGAAATATCATCATCGTTTTGTCATCAATCGAGAGAAATTTTTTCTTTCTGATTTTTTTATATTTTTTTATATTTAATTTCCTTATTTTCATTTACTGTATCAGAGTAAGAATTCTAAGATATTATTTGCGAGGGTACGTGCAAAAATGCCGCGGATTTGGGAATCCACGTTTCATTCATGCATGATCACAGAGCGCGAGAGATTCGATCCGCGCGGCTAAAAAACTCAAGTCGAATTCCATGAATTAAGTGTAGGCGCTACGTCATTATCCTTATCTACATTCGATTCTCAGACTAACAGATGTCTAAAGTCCAGAATATCGCGTTTGCATCACACGCCCGCGATTGACTTTGAATTTTCGAGTCGAGAATGAGAGACGCGCGTTTGACAGATCGGCGCGCCTCACGTCCGATTCTTACTCCGAAAACGATCGCGTCGATCTCGAGATTCCTCACGGCTCGACAGGCAAGATTTTCCCGAGTAGTTAGCGATAAGCGCAGTGTGATTTCGTGTCGTCAGCAAACGAGAATCCGGTTTGCCGCCTATCTGCGCGTCGCAAATAACAGGCGCTCACCTGCGTTCTTGTACGAGTAATACTTGAAGATACTCGTCTTTCGACCAGTCTCCGATTGCTCCATCTCGAGCGGCGCGCTCGAGGAATCCTCGAGGGAATCGAATCCTTCCGGCGTGCCACGCTCGCTCGCGGACGCCGTATCCTCCGTATCTCCGTTGACGTCCCCTTCCGCATTTCCGTTCACTTCTTCCCGCTCCATTGATGAATCACACACGTTTAGGATCCTCTTCTTTTTCCCTCGGCACGATAACGATAACGTACAGAATTCTCGTGAGTCCTCGCGACAGCCAATATTTATCAATATTCAGTCTCTATCTTGCCATCATTATTATTGTCGTTTTTACAGCGACTATGAGATTACGTCGTTTCCTAGACAAAACAATCACAATGCACTATGCTCGAACGTAAGCGCGCCGGACGTGCTCGTTCGCCAGAATGCGAGGGAATCGTCGGCGACCTGCCCGGGATACCTCCCTCGTCTCCCTCTCTCGCTCTTTTTCCCCCCTCTCGCATACTACGTGCTCATACGACCGAGTCTCGTGTCGTGGTCACGGACAGATCCCGAATTAACAGCACGCAGTTCGATCTTAAGAATGATTCCTCATTCCCGGTCGGTCAACGTTCACGTTTACTTAGGATACGCCCATCTGATGACTGACCACGTGGCTCATAAAAGAAAAAACTCGCCAAAAGATACCTTAAAATATTTTTTCTGTCGCAAGAAAGAAACCAAGTGATATTTAATTCTATAACTAAAATTTCTTTTTTTTATGTTTGAAAAAATTTATATAACTAGCAAACTTGATTTTGGAATATGAACTAACAATTACTTTTCAATTTTTAAATATTTTATTATAAAAATAAAACTTTTAATATATGAAACTCTGACTCCTTTTCTTTATTATAAAATCATACTGCTTAATTACCAAAAAATAATGCAACAATAAAAATAAATATATATATATATATATTTATAGCATTTTATTTTATATATATATATATATATATATATATATAAAATAAAATGCTACACTAAAAATTATGGTCCAATAAAATAAAATTTATAATATAAATTATGAATATATTATTTTAAAATTATATGGCATTACTTTCGTATAGAATTGTGAATTTACGTTCAAACATAATTCTTATATAAAAATTAATATAGAAGCAAAAATTGTAATTTTGTTTTCCTAAAATAATATACGTTTTTAACACGATTCGCAGACTGGGGTATCGCGTAAAAATACCTTTCCTCGAGAAAATATGCAATGTAGAATTTTTGGAGCTGAGTTGCTATTAAAAGAATCAAATCGTAAAATTTTGGGCAAAAGAGATAGTCGATCTCGCTTCCTCAGTTCATTTCTTTAGTGACACAAACAAGCAATACCGACCCGATTTTTTTTTTGTGGTTTTAAACCTGTACGCACGTGGTTTTCGAACTGAACGTGAGTACTGGAGACATATGATGCTGAACAAAGAGACATCGTTATAAAGCGAAGAGAGAGGCCGCATATATGCGTTCGTAGTTTTTCCTGGGAAGCATCAGACTACCCGAGAGTAACATCTTTGGACCATCCTTATATATGAATTGCATCGCATTTGAGTGCCATCGAGAAATACTACGAAGACAAACCTAATTCCAAATTTGATTTTAGTTCGCAAAATCCTTGCGATCGAAGTCAACGATAAATCCTAAACTATGGCTATTGTGACTTTTGATCCTTGAACGATTTAACATAATTTTTATAATTATTTCGTTAAACAACTGCTGTGGAGTACAAGGTGATGACCGCCTAGCGGCCGAGACCCTAAACTAAAATGCATCGCCGCAAGTGCATACAACGATGGCGTTGCATGTCCTTCATGGCGCGGACGTTCAAAGTTGCGCTGAGATTTGGGACTTCAGGTTCAGACATCAGTATCCTACATACAGATAGATTCATGAAGGAATTCAAATAAAATTCCCAAGCAAAAAAATAAAGAAATGAATGTTAATCAAGCTAGAGACCTGAAACGTTATCATTTTCTTCAAACGAATATCGACCAATGTATTACACAGTTCAGCAAATATAATTTTTCTGGTCACTTGATGGAATCTTATGCTTAAGGGAATTCAAATAAAATTCCCAAGCAAAAAAATAAAGAAATGAATGTTAATCAAGCTAGAGACCTGAAACGTTATCATTTTCTTCAAACGAATACCGACCAATGTATTACACAGTTCAGCAAATATAATTTTTCTGGTCACTTGATGGAATCTTATGCTTAATTTTATTTTCATAAATTTATATATATTTCGTTTTTTTTTTTCAAAACTATGGGTCAATTACTAACTAATCTTAAAATAGAAATTAGATTTTTATTTTAAACAATCAATTTAATATTGATGATGACACTAATAAGTGTCTTCAAAATATACAAGAAATCGATTGCAAAAAATTATGAAAATTATTATTCCAGCCAGTTATCATGTCCATTAACACACAACTATCTTTATCTTTTAAGCTTTATCTTTTATAATACGTCAGAATACAAATTCTTTACAGTCTTAAGTCTGTTTATCTAGCAAATTTTTTGAAATTTCAAATAATACGCGGTAAAATGTGCAAAGTGCAAGGTGCAAAGATACAATTTCTGACGAACTTTGAACTTATGCATATCTCGATCGGTTAATTGAAACGCATAATTCATTCAGGATTCAAGTACTTTTAAAGTAGAGAATTGTTATCAACAATTACTGGCCAGATAACATTTTTCAAGAAATTTGCATTGTGTTTATGAATTCTTAATGAAGCAATAACGGGATAATCATTATTCATTGAGAAAATATTCCAAAGTGCAAAAGAATTTTGCGTCGTATTTATAGATTTAAAGATATATTATATCTATTTTTATTTACAATAAAAAAATTATAAAAAAAACTTACAAATTATTCTAAATTATAATTTAAAAATAAAACAAAAAATTTAGCCGATGATTTAGAAAATTGGATCAAAAATTATTAATATAAATAAGTCGAAATGTGCTCTAATAGAAATGTAATTAGAAAACAAAAACAACAACAACAACAACAACAACAACAACAACAACAATAATAATGATGATGATGACAAAAACTTCAATTTTTGTAAATAACTGAATTTTGTAAGTATTGAAAATTGATTTATAAAATTGATTTATAAAATTTCATAAATAATTTTAAATACTTATAGTATTTATATTAAAAAATTGGGATTTTTATTTTGTCATTATTTTTTACATTTCCATTAGAATACTTTTTAACTTATTAATTACTCATTTAAATAATTTTTGATTCAGATTCTAAAGTGCTGCTGAACTTTCTTGTATTATTTTTAAATGCGATTTAAAATAATTTTTTAATTGTAAATATAAAAGTTATAAAAATAAACGTAATACGTTAAATAAAAATATAACTATGTATTATCAACACAAGTAGCAATTGATTGATACATTTGCTTCGTATTTATACTTTCTGCAAAATTTTTTTTTTCCACATAGAGACAATTCTCTCTCATTAATAAAAGGACAAGTAATAGAGCAAATCTCAATCAATAAATATTCAAACAAACCGGTCCGCGGAAATTTCCTAAATTCCCAAGAAGTCTCATCTCGTAGCAAAAATAGATAGAATTCTAAGAATCAAAAGGAATTCGATCCATTATCTTCCATTACAATCACATTTATCGCTCGTAGTTGATATACAGAGAAAAACGTAACGGGTCAATTATACCGGAAAATCTTACAGTTAAGATAGTAGAACATTTAGATAGTAGAACGATAAAACGCGCGTGTCATCGCGAGCCACGTGGACTTACGGTGTTGCGTTATGTCACTCGCGAGTTTCGTCGTGTCGCGCCGATGCGACCACGTGGAGGCGCCTCCAGGTGGAACGAGGAGGATGGCAGAGAAGCAAGAGAAACGGTGGGGTAAAAGAAATGAGGGGTGGGGATCATCGAGGGATCAGTTACTCACTACTGCAGGTGCCGCGGCCGGTGAATCGCGATGGACCCGCCGACGACGTTTCGCTGAGATCGCTCTCGCGACGAGAGAGCAATTTCACGGCCGGTCGATATTCCGACGAGCGCGCTCGCGCATGCCACGCTCGCGCGACGCTCGTCGATCGCCCGTCTCCGGCGATGAATGACGATAGCTTTGACGCGGATACGCGCGGTCACCGCACACGCGAGCGCTAGAGTAATCAACGAGCGCGCGACGACGAAAACCCGCGTCCACCGATTGCCATGCCGTCGACGCTGTCGTTCGCCGCCCTTTCGCTCTCCTCGCGGTTTGCCGTCGTCTGCTCTGCGAGATTGCGCGCGCAATTGTCCGCATGTACGTGATATATGGATCTGCTTCTTTCCTCGCACTTTCTGCACTCGGACCCACTTTTTCTTCCAATTGGATTTTCGATCTTCTGCCAGGACCCATGCTTTTTTTCTCGATGAGATATATATATATATATATATATATATATATATCTCTGCACTCGAAAAATGGATATATATATATATTCATTTTTCGGGTGCACAAAGAACTGATAAGCAAACGGACCTTACAGGCGCATGTCAGTTTCCGCAAAAACGTTCAAATTTTGATACGCGCCATGCTTAAATATGATCTTCGAAGTGTTTCAAGTAATGTATTCGAAACAGAATCTTATGCCCATTTCTTCAATATGGTTCAATTCAGAGTTCCTGTAAACTGCGTTCAATTTTGAACGCAGTTTAATCTTCGATCAACTTAATTTGTTTTCTTTCAACTTTAGCTTGATCTTTTTCCGATCAACTGAACGTATACCCAATGTCTGCTAATTCCAACTAAATTTATATCAAATAATGTGATTGATGCATAATGAGCAGAAAAAATGAAAAATTTGACGATAAAAGTCGAGATGGTCAATCAAAAAAAAAACTCCAAATAATCTTCAACTTCATGACGAAATTCAGAAGAGTATTAAAAAAACGTTGATTAATTTGTTAGTGGATAATAAAAATAGAGCTAATAAATATAATGATGAATAATGGAAAAGAAAAATATGAACTTGAAATTTTAAAAAATGCAATTGCAAAAAGAAAAGTTGCAAGTTGAAATATTACAGAAAGAATTAGAGTTAAAAACTTTTATTTTAGAAAAAGAAAAAGAATAGCGAAGATTAAAGTGTTATAAATATATATATATATATATATATATATATAAAATACTTTTTTATAGATAAAAAGTTCTTAAATTTTTATTATTTTCGTAAATTAAAGCAAAATTTAATTTTATTTAGTTATTTTTATTTATTTAAAAAAATGTGTTTATTTTAATTTTCCTATTATCATAGGTATATTTTTGAATAACCAAAGATAAAATCAGGATTACTCACATTTATTATAAATTACTATTACTTGCATTTATTATAAACTACTGTTATACTCATAGCCTTATATATAATTAAAAGTTTTAATTTTTACTCGTTTTGCGATAGAATATGATCAAAAGAAAGTTTTTTATTTATTTGTCATAAATAAATGATAAATTAATTTATCATAAATGTTATTTATTTTATTTATTTACTGTACTAGCTTTTAATTAATTCAACGATGAATATAGTTTGTTTAATAAAATAATATATTGATACCCTCAAATACTGATATATGCACATACGTTTTGTGTTGTCTTCTGCTTAAACGCCGTTCAAATTTGTTAACCGACCAAAAATGGGCGTTCAGAATGAACGTTATTTAACTGACTTGAACGTGTACAAAAAAGTTGATGGAACGCAAAATGTCATTGATCGGAGTTTAAACTCGGTTCAAATTTTAAATCAAGTTGGAGGAGAGATAAACTGTGAACTAGTGCAGCCAGTTCAGTCAAAAAGAAACAAGCCTTATAATACAAAAAATTCAAATAAAAATTTGAATTTTATAATTAAAAAATAACATGAATAAATAACGTGCTTTTGTAATATTTAGTCCAATAAAACAAAATTAATAAATTCAATCTTCATGTATTATAAATTGCTAGAACATCTGTTATCAATACGTTTCTATTTATTTAATAGAATTTTTACAATATCTTTAGGTATATTTCCCTACAATAAAATACAGGAATGTGAATATATGAGACGAATGTGTCACATATATTGTATAATACCACATTTAGAAAGCTTATATACTATTTAAATGTTCACATTTAGTAGTACATAATCAAATAAACGACAATACAATTAAGTGCAAAATATAAGCGTTTGACATCACAGTTTTTTTACATTAAACATATAATCACTAGGATATTGAATCAAACTTTTTTAGAAATATGATATTCAAAAATACAAATTTTTCTTAAAAACAAAAATTTTCTACAAAAACCAAAATCATTCAAAAGAGTATTGAAAACATACAACTTTTTCAAGTATTTTACTAGAATTCTAATCTTGTAAACGTATTATTTTTCATATATAAATAAAATAATCTCCGACTATGAATTTTGTGACTTAATTTACATTTTCAAATTACGAAATAATTTCCAGTTTTAACCTTCTAATCTAGACAAGAGTTACTCAATCCGATTTTCGTGTGCTTTGGCGACAAATTTTCTGAAAATATAATAAACACTACATTTTTAAGGAATTTGGCTTTATGTGAAATTTTCGTAATAAGAAAGAAACTGCATTTATTTGCATTTATTTTAAAAATATGTTAACTTACTTAATTATAGTAGGTAATTCCTCATATCTACAAATATATTTATGTCCAAGTCCATGAGACGAATCTATTTTTATCATTTGGATACGATTTGTATTATTCCCAAAACTATCTAATGCTGCTTGATAAAGCTGAAATATAAAATTATTCGTAAATATTGAGAGATCTTCTATAATAATCTATGCAGTCATCTGAAAGTTTGTAAATGATATATTATAGCCATACCTTTTCTGCCAAGAAAACTGGAATTACACCATCATCTTCAGCATGTAATATCATAATAGGACAGTCAATCTTAGTAATATGTTTATCAGACTCAAATCGTAAATTATTCTTATAAAATGGTTCAACGGCCATCCAATGGAACCATGGTAAGTGCTTGAACATCTGCATAAAAAAAGTATAAAAATAAATATTTGAAATGTGATTTACATTTGAAAAGATAATAATTATAAACTACTACTTGTGCAAAGGGATGTTCGGTTAATTCATCCTGTATGTTATTGAATGGCGCTTCCAGAAACAATCCTGTTGGCTGCATATTTTCAGCTGCCAACAGATCTAATACATGTGTCGAGACTCTAATGATAAATAAAAATTTATATAGCAAATTATCTCAATTTGCATTACAAAACATGATTTAAAAGCAATTTACCCAGTTCCTAAAGAGTGACCCCAAACAAAAACTGGAGCTGAACCATTAACTTTTTTCATTACCCACTCAAGAACATATTTGCTATCCATAACTACACCTTCTTCGGAAAGTTCAACTACGTCACTATCTCCATAGCCTAAATCAATGAAAGAATGATTAAAAAATTGATTAAAAAATTTACTTTTTAACACATAATATTAAAAGTGAATAGTAGTTCTACATGCAATATTATAACTAAATGCATTTCTTCCAGTACTCACTTCTATAATCAAAACATATAACATGATAATCTAAGTCTTGGAAAAGCTTATAAAGCTCGAGTCTATGGGAACTTGCCCTATTGCCACTATTTCCATGCATATAAAGAAAAATAGGTTGTTCGGCATTACTTAAAACTGCTTCGTAAGCTTCATCTGTCGCAGGAATGGAATTATTTAACAAAGATCGCGGTAATATTTGCCTGTAAATAGATTATTAATGTATAACATAGTACCTATATATTATAATGTAACGATATAATGTAACGATAAATATTTTATAAAATCAAAAATTTTATATTAGTTTTGTGCGATCACTCACCATGCACCTATCTTTACTTGCTGATCGGTATGTAAATAAAAATTTCTAGCACCTTCCAATCCAACTGATTTTGGGTCAGAAAAATCTATTTTAAGTGGCCAATGTACTAAAACAGATTAAAATTATACGTTATTGATATGAGTTCTCATTTCATTATATTTCAATATTAAAATAAAAAAAATTAACTTCAATATTTTTCAAATTTTTTCGAAAGTTAATTTTTTATTAATTGTACATGAAATTAATTACTTACCAAAATTTAAAAAAAGTATCTTTTTTTGAAGCATATAAGAATAATGAAAAATTACTGGTAAAAGTCCAAATATAATGAGATACATCAGTGCTGATGCCTTCATAGTCCAAGTTAAACATCTGTAATACAGCATTTATATAACATTTACATATATACATGTGTACACAGCTGAAAAAATAGTTAATAATTTAGCAGAACTTTAGTAGCAGAATTCTATTATTATTGGTGCAATTAAAGCATGTTATAACAATAAAAGTAATAAGAAAATTAAATGCCTAGATTATCCTAGAATCATCTGAAAGTCTTTAAACTGCATATTTTTTATTACAGAATCAACTTTTAGTCATCAAAGAAAATTGATATATGCTAGTCTCCATATAAATCAATAGTTAAAAAGTCTCATAAATAAATTAAAAATTTTATCACAATTATAATTTGTATAAAATTATATTACAAAGTATTTAAAATTACAGCAAATAATTTTATCAAGAAAAGATTGATTTCAAATGGACGAAAAGATTCTAAGATAATTTAGGAGATTTTCAAATGTTTTATAAATTATTAGATTGTATGTATGTGATTATTAATTTTATGACATCGCTCAAGCATTTTGTACATAAAAAATGTAATATATTGTATATAAAAAATGCAAAGGAGCAGTTAAAAGCTAAAAAGAATAATAAAATAGCAGAGAACAGCAGTAACAAGAAAAAAATATAATTAAACAATGGCTGTCTAAAAAAATTAAACATCCATACATGTAGGATGAAAGCTTCTATAATTAAGGTATCAACAGATAACAGTATCAACAGTGTAACAGATGTAAAATAACCTATTCAGATGCAAAAATTAATTATTAAATAAATTTATTCTTAAACAGCAACAGATTCTATGTGAAATGATATATTAATGATATATTTTATATTTATATTATACCTTATCATATTCATAGCAGTCATGGAATCATTATATTCTTTTACACATTTATAAACTTTTACGTTCATAATACACAAGTCATGATTTTATCTCTTGATGTTTATAATTAACAAATCAAGCTAACATATTATGGCTAACACATTGTGTAATTATTCAATGATAAGTATGATGTAATATAAAAAAAAGCAAGCATTTTCGACAGATTACAAATATATGTTTTGTTTATTCTTATTATGTAAAATATTTTGTTTATATTTTATTTATTATTCTATCAGTTTTACATCCCCACTTTCACTTCACTTTGTTTTATCTAGTTTCATTTACTATATATATATTACTATATATATTTAGTAGAAAATAGATTATCTAAATCTTGTTTAGGATATTAAATCGTATTCTATACAAATCGTCCTCGCAATTTTTAAAATACTTACAGATATAATCTGAATAAAAAATTTTTATATTCCTTTATACATGAAATAAAGCCAGATTTTGCAACATGAAAGTGCTGTATAATAATTAATATTTTTATTGTTCACATTACTCCATCTTTCATGAATCATTATAACTACACATCCCACTCTCATTCTTAACAGTTGACAACAGCTTGTAGAATCGAAAGTCCTCTTCTTATTAAATCTTATTAAATTCTTTTAAATCAGAAAGCACATTTCTATCAAGATTAACGTTTATTTCTTAGCATAAAAATGATGACAAATTTTAATGAAACACAAAACTGATAAAAAATAAAATACAATGTCTTGATATTGAATTATTTCTCTGTTCAAATTCAATTTTATTGAGTTGTATCATGTCCATAGTAAGTTGACCTATGGTGATCAGTTTTACTAATTTGTTATGACTAATAAGAATAATTGTTGAAAAATGTGTCACCGTGGCTATAAGCCAACATAACTGTGATAGGAATAGAGTTGAGTTTCCAACAAATAAAAAAATACACTGATTTTAAACCATTTCTTTAAATAAGCTTGCAAGCTACATTGTTACACAGTTAACAAAAGGAATAAAAAAAAATATATATTCACAGAAGTACAATTATGATAAAGTAACTTACATTCCCATATACCAAATCTCAAGGATGACGATTGGTACTATCACCACTAATAGTAGATACATCATGACTATTAGTAGTTACTGTTTCTTTACAGTATTTTCTTGTCGCAAGTCCTTTCTTCGATCAAACTTAATTCCACAAACTTGTGAGAAATCGTTTTATTGTTACTATACGTGATTTGGATACAAAATGATAAATTACAAAAAATATAATATACATAAGCTACATAAATATCTTTTCTATATTCCTGACTATGAATAAAAGTAATGTAAATCAAACACTATATCTCAAATATATATCTGATAAATATAACTATTACTTATCTCTTAAAAAATTCAGTTTACATAGAAATATTATATAACAGATGCTCAAAAGTATATAAATCTTTGCGATGTCTTTACTTTTTCACTTGAACGTTTGAATCATGTGGAATCATGAAAACTGGTACTTTCACTCCTTAAAATTTTTTTTCTACTCGGGACATAGAAAACAATTTTTACTAGTTGTATAAAAATATTCTGTCACACATGTCACGCTGTCACGATACGCTCTTTTTACATATTCATTAAGCATTAATATAACGATAATTATATATATAGATTAGTAACAGCCATTCTATCTCCTAGCAAAACGTCCTCGTAAACCACAGTTACGTTGCCTATCGATCGCAACAGAGTATAATCGATCTTGAGAAAGGGGAAATTTAACTCGTTCAGAGAATAAATGCCTGCATGCAGTTTTAATGAAACTAGTACCTTCTCACGAAACGCTTCTTCGGCCAATAAACCATTATTATTATGTATATATGACGGATCAATAGAGCGTTATACCGCCTATCCTGTTAAAAATTTCACAGATGTTTACAGAATTAATTCCACTGTATCGTTTATACAATTGACAGTTGCAAGCCACGAGACAATGACAATGACATCACGTTACGGAAAAGAGAGAGCGCGACAGAAAACACCCAATGCTCGGACGGACGCGCCTTCGCTTTGATTTCGCTGTTTTGTTCGCTACGGCCTCGTGCCTGAATGAGGTATCTTCAATCGCACATCGTTCGTTATACCGTTTCGCACCTAATACTGATTAATAATACTCGGGTGATTCGGGAATCGACTGACGCCTCGGCGCAGTTCTCGAGGTTCGTGGTTCGTCTAAAGTGAAAGTGACATGAAGTTGGTAGGAGACCGCCGGCGAAAGATGGGAGAAGGGGAACAAGAGAATGCGCCGCGTAGGATTTGTTGCACTTTCTACACTCTCATCAGTTCGTTCACCAACCGTTTCACCGTTCGGCAGCTTGTATTATAAAATTATTATGCAATATCGCGTGACGTTTTGATTACGAAAAAGTAGATAAAGCATGCGAGGAAAAAAAAGAAAAACACTTTAGAAAGTAAACCAGGAAGTAAAATAATGAAGATAATATAAGCGGGAAGTAAAATCGTAAAATTGCACGATATATTCAAAAAATATACTAGATTGTGCCATATATGTATTTACTATTACACGAATTTTTTACGTATTATTTACGTGATGTTCACACGAACATTTTTTATGTAAGATAATGCAAACATGTAAATTTTTTATGTAAGATAATGCAAACATGTAAATTATATGATAATTATAGAAGATGATACACAAAAAAATAATTAAGTTTTAAAATTGTTAATATATCTTTAGTGTATTAACAATAAAAATATATAACATTAAAAATTAAAATACATATTAAATTATGACATATTAAATTTTTATTACATATCAGGTTTAAATAAAAGTTATTTTTTAATTAATTTTATATCATATTGTATGTATATATATCATACCATAATATATTATAATTTAATACATTTTTTAATATATTAATTTGTCTAAATAAAATATGTTACATATAAACAAAATAATCTTCTATAATCTATAAATAATATTTTATACATAAATTATATTTTATACGGTTTATACAGCTAGTTTACATAGCTTACATTATTTACACGTAATGTAGGCTATATATATTTTATGCATAAACATACAATTCTAACATGTACATAACATAATCAATTAAATAATTTTAATTTAATTGATTTTATTGAATAATAAAATTAAAGATCACAGTAAGCAGGATGAGAAGAGTTTTTAAATAACATTTTTAAAATTCTATTAGATTTTCTTAAAAATAATATAATATAAAAATAATATAAAAAAATTTTATTTTGTATATGTGTTTTAAAAATATATACTTTTTATATTAATTCTTTTATATCATTAGTATCTTTTGTAACAGAAACAACAGTTGATTTAAATAATGTTTCACAAATTTTGTTTTGATAAATTAGTTTTAAAAGTTTGATTTTAAAAGTTTTTAGAACGAAACGATGCTCTTCCATCTGAAATTAGGCGCTTTCGGATTGGATGCACCGTATCTAGATGGTCTAGGCAGTGTCACTTTCTTTCACAATGATAGTTTTTCCAAAAAAATATGCTAATTTTACCTAGTATATATTCCAATACATATTTTTTTTAATTTCCAAAATATTTTAAAATTAATTAAAAAAAATATTTGAGTAAAAATATCTTTTTTTCTTATAAGCTGATGCTTCCCTGAGAATACAGTCAACGCACATGCGTGAAAAACGTCATTTAGAACATCAACGTATACTCGATTATTGTTTTCTGCGATGTAATATCGCCACGGTCGTTCGTACATTTAAAATTAATCCTGCCTCGTGTCGGCTCGATGCGGGATTTACATCGCAAGAAAAGGAGAAAAAAAAAAGAGAAGTGAATTATGCGATGTGTCCTCAGCGGGGATTCATGCTTGAATATGATGGATCTGAGCTGTTGAATGTTACGAGTATCGCTTCCGCGAGTATGATGATTCCACGATAGTTTATACGATGAAGATAAAGTTTCGATCATGTCAACGCTCGTTGAGATCAACAGTATTTCATATCCTATCGATGAGGACTGCCTCCCCGGCATGGTTGAGCGAATCGACACGACGGTGACGTATGATGATTTCTTCTCTGAGCATCTAATACGTAACAGACCATGCATCCTCGGCTCGTATGCCACTGAGAATTGGCCGTGCCGGCGTGAATGGGTATCAGATGGTGCGCCCAATTTCGAGATGCTCCGCACGCTATTTGGTATGTGGAAAGTCCAGTGGTAGGAGCAAGGATTACACAATGTGGTTATTAATGTGATCTCTATTATCCAGGATGTTCCATTGTCCCGGTTGCCGATTGTAACAGAAAGTTTTACAATTCGCAATTCAAGAATGATATGTCTATGGAAAGCTATTTGGAATATTGGGTCGATTACAAGCGGAATTGTTATGTTAAAACAATGCCATTGTTGTATCTGAAAGATTGGCATTGTGCAAGAAACTTCCCCAATGTTCCGATTTACGAAGTGCCTCAATATTTTGTATCCGACTGGCTAAACGAATATTACATTGCCCATCCCAAGCTAGATGACGATTACATGTTTGTGTATATGGGGCCAAAGGAGACATGGTAAGTACAATTTCCATATTACAGTTTTATTTGTGACTGGCTATTTCATTGTATTAGCTATCGCCATCTTCCTTTGCATTCATTTAATTGCTGTGATAATGTTCAGGACTCCATTACATGCCGATGTTTTTACATCGTATAGCTGGTCTGCAAATATAGTTGGAAGAAAAAGATGGCTGCTTTTCCCTCCACATGAAGAAGATCATTTCCGTGATATTTATGGGCAATTGGCATACAACGCAGTTTCAGAGGAACTCAACGATCATACAAAGTACAAAATGTATGATAGTAAAAAATTAAAATGCTTTGATATAATTCAAGAAGTTGGAGAAATTATATTTGTGCCATCTGGATGGCATCATCAAGTTTGGAATTTGGTAGTTAAAATATTGCAAAAAAGTTTGATTATGTATTAATAGAAAATTAATTAAATACTATTTTTCCTGTAGGAAGATACAATTTCCATTAATCATAATTGGATCAATGGATGCAATATCTCCAATGTATGGTATGCATTAAAAAAAGAATTAAGATCTGTTATGAAAGAAGTTGATGATTGCAAGGATATGAAGAATTGGAATGAACATTGCCAATTGATGCTAAAAAGCTCCTATGGCATGGATTATAAGCAGTTTTTCGAATTCATATCGTTTATTGCTAAGAATCGTTTACATGCTATGATAAAAAAGGATCAAGTTGTAAGCTTTAATAAGTATCATTTCGGACGTAATCACTGTTTATTTGATTTGCGAGCGCTTAAAACTGTGTTAGATGATGTTATCATAGACGCGCAAGATCTGTCCGTGTATAATTTGATGTGCAAGAATGATGAAGCTCGCGTGTTATTAAAAAATATTACTTCGTTTCTTGAGTCCTCTTGTGACATTGAAAATGTAATTTATTCATAAACACGAAACTCAATAAATTGTTAGGAAGCCAATCGTAAATTTTCTTGTAAATATAGCATGTACTTTACAGTTAAAACCGTGTTATTCTTATGTATAAAGTTCTATAAATTCCTTCCTCCCTCCTTCCTTTAACTTTGTTTAAATTTTCTCTTAAAAGATAACATTTTGCAGAATTGCTCATTTGAATGTTGTTTTGTACAGCGAGCATACCATGTTAGATGCTATCTAATCATAGTAGACATGAGTAAAATTTATGAGATAATTAAAAATAAATTCATCAATTAAGAAGAAATTGCATATGTTAGCCGTGCAGAACATATAGTATGGCAAAAACAGACGGCCTGTTTTAAGCAATAATTATCTTAAGTTCTATAATGAATATGGCTATATTAAAAGCGCAGACACATGAGTGAAATTGACTTTTACTCTTAAAACATAATTAAACATAGAAATTTTTCTTCAATTGAACATATACTATTCTCTAAATATAAAGATTTACAATAAAAATGTTATCTGTATTCTATTAAGCTAAAGTGCAACCTAATTGTGGATACGTTGTTTCCGCTACTCGCGAAACAATAATAGTACCGCGCAAAACGCAACTTATATCTATCTTTAACATATTGTCTTATTTATTCTCAATTATATAAGCATAAATATCCTAATATGGGCGGCTGCACGCGCATGCGCGTTTGCGCCTATATGCATGTATATGTATACACGTAGCGTACACGTGGTATTTCAATAAAAATATACAAAATTTATAAGATGCAAGTATTTTCTTGATGAAAAGTGCTCAACAGCTTGATTATTCACACTGTCTAGAACACGATTCTCTTAACAAAATTCAATGTATATATTATTATATGTATTCACATAATATATTTCTGAATGTGCATTTAGTTCCGTTAAAGTGTTCCATCATTCCGATATGCTACATCTAATATGGATATGCATAAAGTAAAGAGGAATGATAGAAACTTATAATTTTAACATATCCGTAACAGTGTTCGAATTATTTTGATTTTTGTAAAACTTCTCTGAAAAAAATAGATAAAATCATATATATTCTTCTCTCTACACAGTATGTCTATATATATATATATATATATATATATATATATATTAAACGATAAAAATGTGCTTTTTTTTCTGCAGGGAAGTTTTATACATTTTTTCTCAAATTCTTTTGTTTTCTATATGATTCTTTCATTTCTTTCTCAATTACTTATAAACAGATACAAAATATTGCACCGATAAAGAATTATCTAAAACGAAATGCATAGTTATAGCTCTACTTTGCCACATATGCTCTCTGATACTAAAGAAAAA
Organism: Pogonomyrmex barbatus; assembly: GCF_055798465.1. Classification (NCBI taxonomy): domain Eukaryota; kingdom Metazoa; phylum Arthropoda; class Insecta; order Hymenoptera; family Formicidae; genus Pogonomyrmex; species Pogonomyrmex barbatus. The sequence goes on from NW_028297127.1 coordinate 10,452,495, forward strand.
GATTGTCATGGTTAAAAATATGATGAACAATTTTATCGCAGTTCTTTGATAAAAATTCTTTTTCTTCGGTCACACAAATAAGCAGAGTTATAGACAATACGTACATCTTACCACTCATATCCGCACACGTCCATACATACAACGTATATCTGTACATTTGTTATTCTGTAAACTTAATTTTCTAAAATTTACAATAGTATCAATTTTTATCTTGCATAGCAAGTATACCTATTTAAAGCATCACATGTCATAAAGTCCAACACATTAATCAACAATTAACCACTATTGCAAAGTTTAGACTTTCTGCAATGTGCGCTTGTTTTTTCTTTATAGGTAAACTCTTTTTATATGCATTAGATACATATCTACTAAAGTGATTTGCCCTTGAGTTTTTGTCAATATTGTATTCCTTATATTAATTTTACAATTCATTCATCAAAAATAAACAGAATTTTAGCTGTTGCCGCGATGTATAAAGCCAAATAATCATTAATCTATTGTCAATGACCAATTTCTGCAAAATTATTTTCAAATATAATTGACATTCATGCTGTCAAGGGAGTTCAACATGAAAGTATTACTGATTACAAAGTAACATTTAAAATCATTTCTATATGTTACAATTGTTTAATTTCTTTGTATTAATTATCTAACATTTTTCTCACTTGTTTACATTTCATCATTTTCTGAATTATATATTTGCTAAAATACAAAATAAATTTTCTTAACAAAGAAGTTACTTATATTACAAGAGATAAATTATATTTATCTCCAAATATGGGAAACTATTTATATGTTCTCCCCCTTTCACAAAAAGATCATTCAACTATATCTATATACTATATCACTCAATTATATAGGATGACTGGGTAATGTCTGTACGGATGGCACCGTCGGTGTAGCTGGTGTTGTCGGTACAGGTACTGGTGTTGAAGATATCGGTTGATGCGTTTGTCTCGGTGGGGAAAGAAGCTCTTGCCTATCCCTTTCCCGTTCTCGACCGGGTCGCCACGCTTCCAATAAAGCCTCGACTCGCTCTTCCGTGGGTCCCCATCGCGAGGCACCGGCCGGATTTTGTAACCATACAACTAGCGTGCCATGTACTGCTCGGATATTTACTTCACCTCTGGAATAAACGAATAACAAAATTATTCAAAATTTCTTTCATATGTGATATATCGCGTGGTACATGCAAAATATGTGGATTTATGTAAACGCACTTTGGAAGAACATGTTGAAATCCGTGTCTATATTCGTGTTCCATGGCAGGCACTACCACTTGTTTGCGCTTAAAGTGACTGCCCTCGAGTTTTATAAGCGCGTTAGGAGCCGGATCACGCCATTCTGGTAAAAATACTACAAATGACAAGGGCTCCGCCGAATCAGCCAAAAGCCGCTCAAAATGATTGACCATAGCTTCCATAAGTTCCTCACAATAGGGTGGATTCGCTTGAAACGATCCACTGACCGGTCTGAAGTCCAAGAACGGTCCCCTTGATCCAAAATATGAATCCGTGTCGGCGAACGCTGAACAATATTGACGAAAGTAACAATTTAGAGGAGAAGCAAAACATTCGAACGTGACGCCGAACGATCTCTGAAGGCATTCGAAAACCGTCACCGGAAGAGCCATTTGAGTCGCTTGACCTTCGTTGATTCCAAAGTATGTCTGATAGCGTTTTAGCATGCACCAAACGCGTGGCAGAAACATTTCGAATTTTTTGTCATCGAAACAGTTATACCTATACAAATGTTCCAGTTTGGTAAGGTGCATATTGTTAATATACATGGTATCACCGTGGAAACGTAACATTGTTTGCTCACGCTCCGGAAGGTAATCCACCTGTGGAAGTCTCGGTGTGGGAAGGGAAAATTGCACAGGATAACACCAAACTTTTCTTTGCGTACTCGCAGGACCTCCTAATGGTATGACATCTCCTAAACCGTTGTCTTTGAGAATCTGGTTGTTTTTGTCCTTCACCTTTCTCGCATATTCTGTCGACAGATGATAAATTTTCAGGCATATGCCTTCAACACTGGCTTTAACGGTCGCCGTGAGGTGCGGTTGACATTGTCGCTTCAGATGGGCGAGTCTATCTTGGAAATCGTCGAATGTGGCACCCACCGTTCTTCTCAACCATTGAAAAGTATCCTCCGCGTTCCATTTGACGACCTTTCGACTCTCCGGCGATGCTGCCCTCGATTCCACCATCTTTTTCGCGGCTTCGGCATAGCGCGACAATTGTTTTCTCGCATCTCCCGTGAACTTTGGCCTTACTAATTTAATGGGAATATCGTTCATGATCTCGCGATACATGGACATCGAAATCTCAGGGAAGCATTGACTCGGTAGTAATGGATCTGAGCCGCAATCTATGACCTTTCGTTCCATTAACCACCTGTTGAAAGAATCTTTTGGCGCGTCTATCGATTCGCGAGTATGACATAATTCCTGATAACACTGCCGCAGCTTTGCCAGTAAAGCACAACGCAGAGCTTCTGCCTCAGGATGAACGTGTGTCAAATTTGACGGTGCTCGTTCATATATTATAACATTTGTAGGTATCTCCAAGTCCCACGGGCCTCTGTAACATAACAATAGACAAATTCAATTTATTCATTTACTTTGCTATAAGTACGCCTTAACATCTTATAAATTATGCACATACGCCAATACAAATTTCTTTGCAGGTGGAACAGCTCCATCTTCCGATGCTCTTCGTTTTAACGTACCACCTGGTGTAGCAGGTGGAATGGTCCCATTTCCAGGCGGAGGGACACCACAAATGCCGAGTGGATCCGTGATTGGATCAAACTGTAATAAGATACATATAGAGATAATGTTTCATTAGATAGATTATCTCTTTCATTATCTCTTTATTATAAAATATAAATATCTGTTTGATATTTTGTAATACCTGAGGTTTCAGAGAGGGTACTACCCACAATGATTCTCCAGTCAATTTATTCCAAAAATACGGTCGATTCTCCCGTTTACTCCAAAACTTTTTCCAACCTTGTTGTTGAAGTTCTAGAGATAACTCAAGTTCTGGAAAGCTTCCTGGTGGTGTACCCTGTAACCAAAAAACAGACATATCAGTCATAATTTGACTGATTAAAACTGTTAAAATCATATAAATTTTCTTTTGACATACCTGAGTTATAAGGGGTGGTTGTTGTATGTGACCAAGTTGCGGACAGTGATCAGCTACAGTTTGCGCAGGTGTCAATATCGGTGTTTGGAGCTTAACAGGTGTAGGAACTATAACTTGTGCTACTGTTGGACCTGTATCCTGCTGTAACGTCGGATGGTGATGATGCATAGCTGGCACTGACTGCCCTGACAAAGCTTCCCAATTTGAAGTATTGGGTACATCTTGTTTTCCTCCACTTACTTCGTTCATGTTTTGATATATACTTTATTGTAAAGTACTGAAAATATTAATCTAAAGATATAGTCATGTAACTAGTACCTACTAAGATATATATTTATAATAAGTTATATAGATTATTAATATTAAATATATAATTTATGATTTTATTGTGACTGTGTGTATGTATATATGTAAATTTCATAAATGATTTGTGACAACGGGCAATAAACGGTCCTGTCTATGTCTATGTCGGGATCGGCGTGGAAATTTTCTAAATTTAATGTTTTCTCGTTCGGGTTGTATCTCCTGATCAGTGCAGTTAATAAAAGGGGCTGTATATGTATGAATTTTCAGGTTCAATAATGCAGTAATTTAATATAAAAAAATATCGTATATACTTTTAATCAAATTAAATATAACTAAAATTATATATAGCACCATACAGTTGCGTCGTTAAAGCAACTTTCTAATCTTATCAAATAAACAAAACGCATTTTTAATTATGCTTATCTCTCTTCGTTAATTAGAAGATATATAGAAGACACAAAAGAAGAGATTTAAAAAGAAGAGTTGAGAAGAAATCACATTGAAGAGGCAGCGAGAGTAAAGAATCGAGGTTGACCATTGAAAGATGCTGTGGCACAAGAAACACAACATTTGCACTATACAACCCGTCCGAATCTGACGCGTATTTACGCACGCTTTGTAAAATAAAGAATGCAGGTGATTTCGCAATAACCGCCGAGATTTTTCGGAACGTTGCGATTCGCAACTCGACAGTACTCCGTACGTGTAGCACAATGTTTGTTTACATACTGAGGAAACGACCGGGGAAATATGCGGTTCCTCACGCAGCGAGATCGGTCTCATACACATAAAACATACTGCGGTCGAGAGTGGGCTTACCAGAACTGGCGATACCCTCAATTCATGCAAAATACGCGACGGCACTTAGAATTCATTCATGATTTGTGAAATTTGACGCAACGATATCCACCTCTACGACGCCATTTGCTTAAACTGGTGGAACGGCGGTATGCAGGCAGCGAGGGGGAGAGAACGTAGGGTATGTTTGCAACAGACAATACGAATGTGTCATCGCGCCTAAGGGTGCCGTTCCATGGAGCGTATTGCGCGTATCGCGGATCACGCGTATCGAAAATCTGACCAATTGCGGACATTCTGCTATTTTCGAACGCAGTCGTTTCGCCGAATCCGTTATTGTAAAGTTCCATGGAACTGCACCTTGAGAAAGACCATCCCGGCCTTTCTCGTGGGACTGTCAAAATCCCCTATACATTACCGTCAGTACGTTCATTTTCGATATTAGTACTACGTAACCACATTCATTTTCTGATACATTTACTGCTGATAAAATCGTATTTCCGAGAAATTATTAAAAATTATTATGAAAAAAATAAAAATTATAAAAAAAATATTAAAAATTATTATTAAAAATTGTTATTTATAATTCTTTTCCATATCGAAAGTGTGTGGACGTAGTATGGACTAAAATACAATTTTATTGGCAGTGTCGGAAATGGACGTGGCCACATAGTATCAATATCGAAAATGGACTGTACAGCGGGTTCCACGAAAAAAGCCGAGATGGCCTTTCTCAAGCTTCTCTCTGGTGGGGTGACACCCGTTTGACCACGCCCCGTTTGACCACGTCCCGATTGACCACTCACAGGGGTCGGCGCCTAGAATTTTTCCACTGTTGAAGCACTGTAAATGGCTAGTGATCAGTCGGGACATGGTCAAACGGGTGTCACCTGTTTTTCCACTGTTCAAGCGCTGCGTCAAATGGATGTCCTCTCTGGCGTAGCGGAAAATGTATATCGCTTTTGATTGGTTACGCGGTTACGCAGTACGCGGCAAATACGCCTCATGGGACTCGGGAGGATCCTATTAACTCACAGTGCGATAGCACACATCCTCACTCATCAGCCGCTGCTTAAAAATTTTTCAATGGACCATCAATCAGAAAATTTTATATTTAATTGACCAATCAGCGTTGTGTGCTATTGGATCCGTCTCATAAGATTCTACCGTTAGACTGCTCTGCTGTTGGCATTGTCACGTCGCGGATCGCGGCGACATCAGAACGCGGCTTTAGAATTTAAGAAAATTTCTTACCTTGATTTTCTTCAACTTCCTGCCGAGATCCTCCGCCCGGGTTGGCATAAGAAGATGGTTCTGTGGTTGGCCCGCGAGTGTGACTCCTGTTGCAACGAAGCGTGGCGAAAGCAGTCTAAATCTTAGCGCGCGGAATTTACGAATATTTAGAGGAGGTACAGTCAAAGAATCAACAATCTATTACACTCTAATAATGTTTAATGTTCGAGATTTAATTGTTGTTACACTTAAGGGCTTAATGAAAACTAACTAGCACTAGTGACTTTCTATTAGTCTAAGTTATTTATTCGAGATTGAACTTAAGGGTCGGCCGGAGACAGCGTGGAGATCTCTCGCAGCCGACTGTGAATTATTCGCTAATACATTATTATGGCTAAAATGCAGAGAGAATCATAAAAAAAATTGTAATATTCGTAATCAGTAGAATCATTAGTAAGTCGCGACAGAGTCACTTTTTGAAAAAAAGATCAAAATAAAATTTTAGTAACGTGCAAATCGTGTAGCGGATCAGGTGCAGTTAGCCTATTTTGTTTTTTATAAATTTTTGAGAGTGCAAAATACAAGATCTGAACTCTATTACGCCCTGTATAATTATATAAGGAATATCAAAAAAAGTTTCATGAGGCAATATAGCTTCTTCAAAGAGAAAAAATGTTTTAGCGGATATTACCAGATTTATAATATGGAGATATTTCAGTGGTAACATATTGGTATCTTGACGGAAAGCTGTCAATTTTGATGATGCTTTGTCTCGCATACACTTTGTACGTGCATATATAACATCCATGTAGTTACAAACCAATAAAAAAAGCTGCGTAACGACATACCTAGCTAGTGAAACTGTCGTTAAAAAGTTAGAGAATAGGCCTACAGGCCGTATTTTGGCAAAGCGATATGCTTTGGCTTTGATCGCTATCGATGCTTCGTGTATCATCGGCATAATAAAAGAATAAGGATGACATGTGAAAGACCGTGATTCCACATCCTTTTCTATCTTTTCTCTCCGCGGTGCGTCCGCGTGAACAATGCGATGATGTTTGTACATATACGGACATATATTATCCATCGAAACAGAGATTTTATTTCTCAGCGTTGATATACCTGAAGTTAGAGTTTCGGAGTATCACCGCATGGATCTTTAATATCAATTTAGAGTTTGCCCGTTACTCCGGCCGACCTTTAAAGCTAGATAGAGACACTGACTTAGTTTTTATACTTAGCCGTCTAATCCGGGTTCACTTCAAAATGAAGTGGATTTAGGGAGCGTTTACACCGGATTGATCTTACTCCGCTAAGAAAAGAGAATTAAAGTGGATCAAAATTAATCCGTTTACACTTAAGAAATATTATTTCATTCCGAAGTAAATCGGGATTGAACGGCTGGGTGTAAACTAAGTCAGGAAAAGAATTTGAACTATAAAGGGATCGAGTTTTAGGTCCGTTCGATTCGATGCTTTCTAAGACCAACTGGGAGGGATGTGTTCCCACACGAAGAGATGTCGGTGAGGACCCGAGGTGCCCTACCCTCGACGCCTGGTGACATTATAGAGCGCTGCTTGACATAAGTAGGAATCGAAAGAAAAAATTTTTTCCGTACTGACTGTGGAAGTGACAGCATTAAAAATATATAATTTGTATCACATATGTTATATAGGGTGCTTTCCATTTAGAAATATAAGTCGACACAAATATCGTCCTATCTTTCTTGGCTTTCAATGATTAACAAGGACAAATGATACTTATGTCAACTTGTGTCATTAAATGGAAAGCACCCATATTTTAGAATCTAACCTGATTACACATATATATATATATTCATTAAAGCCAGCAGCATACAATACTTTTTTCTTGCTTGCTAGGTTTACTAGGTTGGATTCGCATGCTTGCTGAGCTCTTATCTTCGATATTTATCTTTCGTATATTTTTTTTAGATCTAAAAGAATATACCCAGAGAACATTAGTGTCAGTCCTCAATAAGTATTTAATCTTTAAACCGTAAGAAATTGACCAATCATAATCGATTATTCTTTTTATATTCGATTATAATTGGTCAATTTCTTAAAGCTTAAATCATCTATTGTGGAGCGATATTTATGACGTCTAAAAGACGTCTTAAAATTATGAGACTTCTTATTAAATTAGAAAAAAAAGATGTCTTTAAGATGTCTTAGTGTCGATCCACAATAGGTGATTTAAGCTTTAAGAAGTAAGAAATTGACCAATTATAATCGAATATGAAAAGAATACTCGATTATGATTAGTCAATTTCTTACTTCTTAAAGCTTAAATCACCTATTGTGGACCGACACTTATGACTCGATTTATAACATTTTTGGGATGTCTTAAAGGATCTATTTATTTTTCAATAAATGACATTTTTTAGACGTCTTTCAGACGTCTTATTTGGAATTTTTTGGACATTCCATAATGGCATAAAAATTATTTATACGAAAAGACAAGAAGAAAAATACGATGCAGAATTTGGAATTACTAAATAAATTGATACATCATTGATATAATAGTCACACACTTTGATTTATCTATTGTATTCAGAAATCAATTTTGTCATTAGAAATGTTGTGTAGATATTAAATCATTGATATATCCGATTTATCAAGTAATTCCAGCTTCTGTCTCGTATTCTTTCTCTTGTCAATACGTTTCCGAATAGTTCATCTTAATTGCGTTTTTGTATATTATAATAATATAAAATAGTGGAATACTAGATAAACTGACTGCCAATATTTTTATAGGTTACATTATGTCGAAATTGATCATGTCATTTATTTCAATCAATAAATGTGTAGTCGCTTCTCGATAAATATCACAGTCAGTAATGTAAATAACTATGTTTGGAACTGTCATTTAGAACTTTTAGAGATTATATTGATGACTTTTAAAGGTTATATTGATGACAGATTGAGATTATAGAACATATGTCTTAGAAAAAATGTCTTTAAGACGTTAAAAAGACGTCTTTCTGAGTGTCGGTCCACAATAAGTATTTAATCTTTAAGCCGTAAGAAATTGACCAATCATAGTCGATTATTCTTTTCATATGACACTGAGTGTCCACAATAGGTAATTTAAGCTTTAAGAAATAAGAAATTGACCAATTATAATCGAATATGAAAAAAATACTCGACTATGATTGGTTAATTTTTTACAGCTTAAATATTAAATATTTATTGTGGACCGACACTGATATAATCTTAAAAACGTCTTTAAAAAGACATCTTTAAAACGTCTTTCTCAAGATGTCTTTTAGTGTCGGTCCACAATAAGTATTTAATCTTTAAGCCGTAAGAAATTGACCAATCATAGTCGAGTATTCTTTTCATATTTGATTATAATTGGTCAATTTCCTACTTCTTAAAGCTTAAATCACCTATTATGGACCGACACTAAGAGTCAGTCCACAATAAGTATTTAATCTTTAAGCCGTAAGAAATTGACCAATCATAGTCGATTATTCTTTTCATATTCGATTATAATTGGTCAATTTCTTACGTCTTAAAGCTTAAATTACCTATTGTGGACCGACACTAAGACATGTCTAAAAGACGTATTTATAACTTTTTTTGGTAAAGTTTTAAAGACGTTTGTTAAAAATCTCGATCCACAATAGGTATTTAATTTTTAAGTCGTAAGAAATTGACCAATCATAGTCAACTATTTTATTTATATTCGATTATGATTGGTCAATTTCTTATTTCTTAAAGCTTAAATCACTTATTGTGGATCGACACTAAGACGTTCTTTTAGTGTCAGTCCACAATAGATGATTTAAGCTTTAAGAAGTAAGAAATTGACCAATTATAATCGAATATGAAAAGAATACTCGACTATGATTAGTCAATTTCTTATGGCTTAAAGATTAAATACTTATTGTGGACCGACACTTAGATGCTTTTAGCATGCGTGCTGTCTGGGTACCAATTAAAAACAAGAGCTCAGAGAGTCAATCATGTAACTTCACATGAAATTTTTCTGCTGAGGATCAATCATGAAACCTTACGTGAAATTTTTCACTTTTCATTTTTCACTTTTTACTTTTCATTTTTCACACCTTGACATTTCACGTGAAACTTTTCACGTACAGCGATTATGTATGTAGCTTGGATGCGTGGAAAGTGAAATCATGAAACATAGTTTCATTGGTTTTATAGCTAATGAAAATTATTTTATTGGTACAGTATTACATCTTTTAATAATCAATTGTATATATACTACATATACTTAATCCTAACGCAGCCCTAATCTTCTCTAATTCCAAAGCATATTTTAATTCCCTAGATTTCCATCTTTCCGCTACCAAGCTACATGGCGAAAAAGTTCACGTGAAAAATTTCACATTTTCACGTTTGAGAGAGTTACATGATCCCGCAAAATCGTACATAATCGTAAGTTCACGTGAAACTTTTCATTTTTCCGCCCTGGGGGAAAAGTTATATGATCGATCCCCTGAACACAGCAATAGTTTCATAGGTTTTATAGCTAATGATAATTAGGTTAGACGACAATTTCCCGAAAAATGGAGGAGATAATGTTGATACCAACAAAATCTCTAAACAAAATAATTTTAGTTTCTGTGAATTAGTAGCACTGTTCAAGTAGTAATTTGTTAGTTGCACATCCTTTTTGACATACTAGACATAACAGGCACGCACTACGTGCGCACCACTAAGCTTTTCATGTTATATATTTTTATATTATTCGTTGATTGTAGCAATGTATCGTCGTGATGAAAAATAGAAACTCATTCATCCTTGTTCATCTTATTCTTATCCTTGTTCAAAATCGATTCAAAATTTTATTCGCTACTAATTTCGCCTGTCTTTTACAAATTGTCATTTGCAAATTGACAGTAACTCATGAAATTAGCGCAGCGAAAGAACTAATCAGCATTGCGGAAAAGCGGCAACAATAAACTTCGAGAAATGCGAATAATCGACTTAACATCTTTTTTATAAAGGATGCGCGAACACATAATAAGTATTATATATTAGATGTAAATATAAAATACATTATAGTATTTTATTAAAATAAAATTAAATAAAGACAAATAAGCGAAAACATAATAAGTGAGAACATAAAGTGAATGAGGTGAAAAACATTGATAAATATTATATACATTAATGTTATATAATAATATACTATTATTAGTATATAATACATTATATATAATATAATAGTATATAATTATTATTATACTATTATGTACTACTATTATATACTAGTATATAATATAGTATATAATATAGTATATAATATACTTATTATATAACATTATTATATAACATTAATATATATAATATTTATCATTGTTTTTCACCTTATTCACTTTATGTTCTCACTTATTATGTTTTCTTATTTGTTTTTAATTTTATTTTAATAAAATACTATAATGTATTTTATATTTACATTCTGATATAATACTTAGGGCGTTCCTTTATTTACTCCAAATACTGTCAGTACTACGAATAGCGTTCCGATATAGAGAGTAGTACACTTCGAAAGTATTGCCTTGAATTCTATGACGTCATTGATTTTGACGTACTTCCTATTGCGGCTACTGCAACTAGTGAGGTAAAGCAGTTAGAGCACAAAGATGGCTGCTTCCATGGAGACTGAAATAACCTTGATTGATACTAAAAAAAATAAAGCATATATTATGAAATAATATAATGTAATGAAATTATTATAATATTATATAATATTATGAAATTATTTATTATTAATTATTTATTATTATTATTATTAATATTAATATTATTATTAATTTTTTAATTATTTATTATTTATTTATTATTATTATTAATTATTTATATATATTATATTTAATATATATAATAAAATTATATTTTTTTAATATTACATATGCCAGCCATTTTCAGTTGGAGCTTGAAAACATACTGCAACTGCGTTTCATTTTATAATCTTAAAGCAGTTAGAAAGCGTACGAAACTAAATAAAACGATGGCCGCAGTACACTTCCATTATGTTATAGCATGAGTACTCGGAGTGAATAAAAGAACGCACCCTTATTATGTAGATGCTCACGTATATGTCAAAAAGGATGTGCAAACCAACTAGATTACTACTTGACAGTGCTACTAATCCATAGAAACTAAAATTATTTCGTTTAGAGGATTTCATTGGTACCAACATTATTCCTTCCATTTTTCAGGAAATTTAACTCTGCACAAAATTGAATAGATATTTATCGTAGTTGAATGAAGTAGAATAATCAGTAATCACATCATAGTTATGAAAGTAAAGTATCTTGTGCGAAAAAAACTGAAGAAGTGATATAAAGTTAAAGATTAATAGAAGTTAATCAACGGGGAGAATGGTTTAATAACAAGCGAATGTATATATTAGAAAAGTTTCAATAACAAATTAAAGACGGTTAATTTATAAAAGGTGAAAGTACGGGCCATTTTAATAAAGGTAAAATTAAAGAATCTTTCTTGCAAAAATGTTTTTAGCTCAACGCTCAAAAAATAGGTTATGCATATTGAATTTTACATTTCTGTTTAGAAATAGTTTTGAAGAAAATAATTTTACAAAAATGGGAGATCCCTTGTCGATGAACACAGGACAGACATATTGTTGGAATACCAAAGTGGAACAAGATGTGAAATATTATTCAGGTCCTCAGATGTCAAATTTTCCCAACTATAATCAACCTTTCAATTACAACTCTTCCTATTCCTACAATATACCTCCTCCTAATGCATTACTTCCTAATTTATCATCTGCCAATGTACCATCTCCCAATATACCAAGTATTCGTTCTTTTAATGTATCAAATATTTCTCCACCCAATATTCCTCCACCAAATATTCCTCCACCAAATATTCCTCCACCAAATATTCCTCCTCCAAACTTATCAAATATCCCACCTGATGTAAATTCAACAGATTCAATGTATCATTTTGCACCTACTACCTACCATAATGAAGTAGCTAATTTTTGCAATAATATCCCTTACCAGAATCAAATAAATCCACAATGTGGTGATCAATATTATGATAGAATAAATTCTGGACATGAACAATCCATAAGTAAAAATTATACAAACTGGGATATGCCTGAAAATATATATAATAGCAATTCCGCTAATAAGTGGCATGCTAATAATTCATCTGCAAATTGGACAGTACATCAAAGTACGTCTGCTTCATGGTATGGTACAAATGCGACAACATATGATAAAGACAAATCATGTTCAACACAAATGTATAAATTGTTGCAAAGAACAGAGGAATCTAAATGGAAATGCGATAACAGGGAAACTATGAACAAACATATAATTAATAGACAAAGATCCAGAAGTCCATATGGCAAATCAGAAAAAATATACAGATCACAGTATGATAATAGAAGGGATAGGCATCATCGAAGCAACAGAGAAATATCTAATTCGAGGGACTCCGCATATGATAGCAGACATTTTGAAAAATCTTCATCTAAAAAACGGAGCTATACATCTCGTTCAGAAGAATCATATATAAGCAGGAAAAGATCGAGCTCGCGAGAATCTCATTTAATGAGAGACACATCACCAGCTAACAGCAAACGAACAAAAGGTCCTACTGAGAGGGAGATACTGCTAGAGAAATATAGGTAAGAACTTTGTATATACACACTATGTGTATGTGTATATACTTTATATATATATATATATATATATATATATATATATATATATAGGATATATAAACATTGACTTATGCAAATAGAATTTGCTTTTCTGGTAAAAGAAAAAAATCAATTGCCTTTATTGTTATCATAATATGCATTCTATGTATAAGAGTTATATGTGTACAAAAAAATAAACATTCTAATAATTATGAATAATTTTTTACATTAGACGTAACTATTGTGCGACAAGTAAGGATATACAACGAAAACTGAATGAATTATCGGCAATGGGATCTAAAGGTATTCTTGAGAGTGAGAAAAAGATTTGGACGCGCTCATCACCAGCAGATCTTTACTATATCAGAGATGAAGATAATCCTAAGATAATGAAGGGTACTACTAAGCTACAAGAATTGTGCATGACATTTAAAAAATTGTTAATAGACAGGGCAGCTGCAGCTAGAGAATTACAGGTATATCTAATTCTAGAAATAATATAAGCACCTTAATAAAGTATCTTAAAGAAATAGCATGAAACTATATTTTATTATATCACTTAGCCACCATATGAACCACCTCCAAGGAAAACAAGAGCACGTCTCTGTCGTCATAAATCTGAAGCTTGTAGTAGTTCCTCATCTGACAGTGAAAATTCTATGGATGAGGATGATAGAACAATGGAAGAATTAATGGCAAAGAAACAGCATCCACAAAGACTGCATCCTGAAATGTGGTTTAATGATCCTGGAGAGGTAATAATGAAAAATATTTTATAAGTCTATTTTTTATACATTAGTTTTAAAATATGTTGTTACCTTTTTTTTTGTAGATGAATGATGGTCCATTATGTAGATGCAGTGCAAAATCACGACGCTCAGGTATACGACACGGGATTTATGCCGGAGAAGGCGCAATAAACAAATGTGATTTAAATACGAATAATGCAGATAAATTGCATCACTACAGAATAACGATTAGCCCACCGACTAATTTTCTCACCAAAACACCGACGATTATTAAACACGATGAACACGAATTTATATTTGAAGGCTTCTCCATGCTCTCTCATTTTCCATTGGTCAAATTACCTACATGTAAAGTTATAAGATTTAATATTGAATACACAATTTTATACATAGAAGAGAAATTGCCAGAAAATTTTACAATACAAGAACTTGATTTCTTTCGTAAGTAATTCGCTCTATTTTATAAACAGAGCGAATCGCGTCATCCATTCTATAATATTTCTAACTACATTTCTAATTATATTTCAAATTTTTACAGAGATGTATTTGTTTAGAGAGATTTTGGAGCTCGTAGATTTTGACTTACACGCAGCGCAAGACAAATCCGGCTGCGGACAATTTCATTTTATGCCAAGATTTGTACGTGATTTGACTGACAATGGCCAAGAAATTCTATCAATGAACGAAGTCTTGAATTATTTAATAAAGAGCAGTACTCTCTTAATAAATCCAGATGATCTATCTAAATTGGTGGTAATGCCTCAATACAAATGGCAAGATTTTGCTGATGAAGTAAAGGGTATGGTCGTGACCTATCCTGGAAAAAAACCGTGCAGTGTTCGTGTTGATCAACTGGATAGAAATCAAGATGATCAATCTAGTGGGATATCGCATACTTATCCCGAGATAGTTCATTTTGGTATTCGTCCACCACAGCTTAGCTACGCAGGAAATGCAGAGTAAGACTAGCTTACATTTATCAACCAATAAAACATCAAATTAACTTACATTTATCAATCAATAAAACACCACATAGTTTAAAGCGTGATATATTCTATTATGTAAAAATTTCTCTTGAAATTTCTTCAAAGCTAATTTGATAAACATGATTTTTAAAACATACAAAGCTCCGTAATTATAAACCTGTATTAATTTTACGATTTTATTTAGTTATCAGAAAGCCTGGAGGGATTACGTAAAATTTCGACATCTACTCGCAAACATGTCGAAACCGTCCTTTGAAGATAAAAGGAAATTAGAAGCGAAGGAGAACAAACTGCAGGAGTTACGTACTCAGAGCAAAATGAAGCGCGATGTTACAGTCGATGTCAGTTCTGAAGGATTTTACAGAACCGGCATTATGTGCGATATCGTGCAACATGCGATGTTGATACCGGTGTTAGTCTGTCATCTAAGATTTCACAAATCTTTGGATAATCTAGAACGCACGTTGGGATATGAGTTTAAAAACAGATACTTGCTCCAGTTGGCTCTCACGCATCCCAGCTACCGTGAGAATTTCGGCACAAATCCGGATCATGCGCGAAACTCCCTGACAAATTGCGGCATAAGACAGCCTGAATATGGTGACCGTAGAATTCATTATATGAACACGCGAAAGCGTGGTATCAATACTCTGATAAATATAATGTCCAGATTCGGCGCGAAAACGGAAACGGAATCATCGATAGCTCATAATGAACGACTAGAATTTCTTGGTGATGCAGTCGTCGAGTTCCTCACTTCTATCCATCTCTTTCACATGTTTCCGGATTTAGAAGAGGGTGGTCTGGCCACATACAGAGCGGCAATCGTACAAAATCAGCATCTTGCTGTATTGGCAAAGAAATTGAATCTGGAAGAATATATGCTCTATGCTCATGGTAGCGATCTTTGCCACGATTTGGAACTGAGGCATGCAATGGCAAATTGCTTCGAAGCATTGATGGGTTCGCTATTTCTTGACGGAGGGATAGAGGTGGCTGATCGGGTCTTTGGAGAGACACTTTTCAAAAATGAAGATGATCTTGCCAAAGTATGGGTCAATTACCCACGACACCCTCTTCAGGAACAGGAACCGACAGGAGATCGACAGTGGATTCCTAGCTTTGAATTATTACAGGTATCTCTTAGCATTTGATTGAACTTCTCTTAATTGTGAATTGTCTCTCTTATCTTTTCTTATGTTACTAGAAATTGACGAAATTTGAAGAGTCAATTGGAATAGAATTCACTCATATTCGTCTGCTTGCTAGAGCGTTCACAGACCGTAGTATAGGATATACCAATTTAACATTAGGATCTAATCAGCGGTTAGAATTCTTAGGAGACACTGTATTACAGCTGATCGTTTCTGAATATTTGTATAAATTTTTCCCTGAACATCATGAGGGACATTTATCGGTAAGCGATATTATTGATAATTCATTTCAATAATTATTCCTTTTTCACCAAATCTGATTATATTTACTATAGTTGTTACGAAGTTCACTCGTAAATAATAAAACACAAGCAGTTGTCTGCGATGATCTCGGTATGACTCAGTATGCGCTTTATGGGAACCCAAAAGCCGAATTGAAGACGAAGGATAGAGCCGATTTATTAGAAGCTTTCCTCGGCGCGCTTTATGTCGACAAAGGTTTAAAGTATTGTCATGTTTTTTGTAATGTTTGCTTCTTCCCACGTTTACAAGATTTTATTATGAATCAAGATTGGAATGATCCAAAGAGCAAACTACAACAGTGTTGCTTAACTTTAAGAACTATGGATGGTGGTGAGCCAGATATTCCTGTATATAAGTAAGTTTTCAACTTTTTAGCTGCAAAACAGTCTCTTTAGAATTACAAATATATATATGTTATAAATACATATAAATACAAATATATCAATCTTTGATAGAAATATATACATAATATATCATAAAAATTAAATGTATACAAAAGAATATTTTCATGATTTTATATATGACTGACTTCATTTTTTAGAGTCATTGAGTGTAAAGGACCGACTAATACAAGAGTTTATACAGTTGCTGTATATTTTCAAGGAAAACGACTAGCTACAGCTTCAGGACATAGTATCCAAGAAGCGGAAATGAACTCTGCCAAAGAAGCTTTAGAAAAATCACAAGGTATATACATATAAAAATAATAAAACAATTATTATTCAAAATGATTTAAAATTAGATTAGTAATTGTTACAGATATATTGCAAATGTGGAATTAATTTTTGTTATTGAAAATTTGTTTCACGATTCTTTTTCACATAACTTATCATTTCAAATATCTTAAATGTTTTAATGTTTTAATTTTAGTTATATAATATGAATTTTGAATTAAAATTCTGTTACAATTGATAAGAATTTGATAGAAATACATTTAATAAGAATTTAACAATAAATAAATTAAAATGTAGAATAATCTTCTAAATTAATAAGATATCTTTAAATTTTCAATACCAAAAATTAGATTGCACATTTGTATGTATACAAAATATATGTTGTAGTTTCAATTTTAAATTTAAGTTTAATTTATAATCCATCTATATTTTTGTCAATTTATTTTTGTTTATCAACATATATTTATTTAACTTTCTTGTAGATTTATTTCCGCAACTAGATCATCAAAAACGTGTAATAGCCAAAAGTATGAAAATGCAGCAATGGCCAAGTAAACAGAAACCAAGGGGAAAGTCTGAAAAAAGGCCTCACGACAGATCTGATGATTCTGACTGTAGCCAAAACTGGAGAAGAAGTCGGAGCAGAGAACGCAATACTTCAAAAAAAAAAGAAACTTAACCATTTCTTACTATTTTATTATGTTCATGTATGTTTTATTTTCATGTGTGTATGTTAATATATAGATACAAATATATAATATGTAATTAATATATGGATTTTTTCATTTAAAAAAAAAAATTAAAAAAAGATTTTGTGTATGTGTGTGTGTGTGTGTGTGTGTGTGTGTGTGTGTGTGTGTGTGTATGTACAAAATTATATTTTCGCACATATATTTCTTAATGTTTATGTATTTCTTAATCCATGACAAATGATCTTTATCAATCATATTTAAATTTTTTTTCAAATATTATGGAGCAATAAATAAACATGTTAAAAATAATGATATATTCGTCTTGATGTAAGTGGAAATAAAGATATATCCATTATTAATGTTCCTTGTGACGACTTGTATATTTTACTTTTATTTTATTACATGTATATTAAAAATATACAGATTCTCTCATGGAATAAAAAATACAATTTTACATATTGCTTTAGCAGTCTTCATTTTGTTAACAATTTATATGACCTAATTTTATTATATACATTTAGTTTAAAGGAGATTTCATCTTATCTTTCTCTGTTAATATCGGATTTTCTTGTTCTAATAAATAACTATTTTCCTTAATTATAGCACTACATTTTTCAATATTATTACAGAAGTTTTGCAACGCCCAATGTTTTTTCAACAGGGCATGATTCAGATTGAATAATGCGTATCGAAAACACTGTATTTGAGTACATGTAGCAACACTATGAAGTTGCATTCCCAAGTCGTGTACTAAAGTTTTCAAATACATATCGTTCTCATTTATACATACAATTTCTAAAAACATGTAAAAAGAATATTATCTCATGATATGATTTATATCTAATAGATATTGTAGCATTTACCTAATGTGAATTCGGGTGATGTAAAGTCTATACATTTTATATTGTATATCATCGGAATATTATTATCGGAAGGCCTTATTAAACCTTGTACAGCTAATTCATATGCAGTTTGACTCTGTATATCTATTCCGCATAATCTAAAAAGAAATCAACAAATTGTAAAATTTGATTAATTAATAATATATACATTTTTATTTATATTTATTATAGAACATACTCAAACATCTTTTTTTGATGAGCAGCTTGCATAGAAGCACATATTTTGTCAATTATATTGCGCTTAATAAATTTATATGTAGATTTCTCGACGATCCTTCCTGTTATGAAATACGTGTCTGTTGCTTGTCCTAAGAGACCTTTAACTCTGTAACTAGTTGGAGATTTAGAATTTTTCAATTTGTGAGCCCACATAGTACCATCATTAATACCACAGACCATGAGGCCGGACATGTCTTTGGACAGATAATTAGCACACATCAATTTGAAATCTTTAGGCTGATATCGTGGTCCCACAACCAGTGGGTGATCTGCATAACTTGGATGTATCTGTACTGTTAATTTCTTACTGGTATCACCCTTTATGGTTACATGTTTGATCGGTTGACGTACGCGCATACTATTCAAGTCTGAAAATTAGAAATTGTCTTTAAAAAAATTTTCTTAAAAAATTAATATTCTTTAAAATTTCAAGTTAAATTGTTCTAAAATCTGTATTATTTATGATATAAACTATATAAATTTACAGTATTGGCAATGAATTTTGGAATTAAATATATTTTTCTTCCACTTTCAAGGGCGAACAAAGGTTCGGAAAAATAAAGGAATAAGAAGAAATTTATTAAATGAAAAAATAAAGAGAATAAATTTTTAGTTTATTATGAGGATAGCCTAACCTTCGCAGAGACGATAGATTATGGTGTCTCGCGCATTGAGATAAGTAACCATTGGTGGTTTGTATACAGCAAATACTCCATTCAACGCTTTCCATGCTATTTTAGAGTCAAAAACAAGCCGTTCCACTGTTGGAGTCAAAGTATTCATCTTTTGTCAGTTACAAAATACCATGAAGTATCACCACGTTATTGAGGTTATGTTACACAGTTATTGTATTGTTTTCCATCTTAAATTTTAGAAAAACTATCTGAGGAGAGGATCAATCTTATAATAGACTTTCAATAAAAGGGGGATCAAATTGTCTACTTATACTTGTCTACGCCAATGTCTCGTATCTTCTTTGCTCAAATAATATGAACTAATAATAAGATTGTGATTCTTTGTATAATTTTGATATTGAAAATGTAAAAATGGAGCATCATCAAGGAGCAATTAAGAAAAAATCCAAAACAGTTTATATGAAACGATTCCAATATCAATGGTTGGATGATAATCCTTCATGGAGAACTTGGGTACAAGATGTTCCTGGCAATCCTTACAAATTTTTCTGTAAGGCTTGTGAAACTACATTAACCTGTGGTGTTTCTGAAATAAGAAAACATGCCCAGAGAGAAAATCATGTGAAAAGCATGGAAAAACTCTTGAAAACATTAAACATTAAATCAGAAAAAGTGTCTTTAGATGAAAAATCTATTAACATTGATAATCCAGAATTGACAAACAAAATATCTGTTATTGTTGCAAATAAGGCAAAGGGATCTGGAACAACTGAATTTCCATCAGACATAAGTGTGAATTTAACTTTCAAAGAACGAGTTCGACTTGCAGAGATAAAATTAGCAACCTTTATTGTTAAAAACAAATTGCCATATTCAATTTCATCTCAATTACTTTCGCTCATAAGAGATGTTGCAAAAGAACCCAGTGTTCTGCAAGCAATAACTTTGGGAAGAACGAAATTAAAGTATGTTGTCGATAGAGTTACTCAGCCCAAAGATACAGATTCAATTTTCAAGATTTAGAGAAAATATAAATTTTTCAATATATAAAAATAATCGATATAACGAATGATAAATGGCTTTTATCTTATTAATTATGTAAAGTCAAATATGGATTATTCCAAATGATTTATTTTATCATTTATATATGTAATCTTAATATGATATATGTGATACAATCATATTATATACATACAATCATATTATGTAATTATATTTGAATACATTTAGTAGATTCATCAGTGAACTGATTAATGGATTCATTAGTGGATTAGGCCTACAGGGGAAACCACTTAAAAAAAAAAAAAACGCATCGACAATAGTACCTCATGGGTGATGTGGAAACCTATTGTTCTGTAATTATAATTATATATGTACATTGTACATATGCTCACTGAATTAGCCTCAAATTTGTATCAACAGATATTAAGAAAAGAGTACAAAATAATATCCTTAACAATAAGCCATTATTATTTAACTTTACGATAATGTGTGGATTTAAAGATTTTTTTTATTGTAAATCTTGGAATAATTAGAAGAATAGTGAGGTTTAATATTCCGACTCAAGAAAACTTCTATGATGATAAAAAGTTGTTATTACAAGTTTTAAAAATTACATAAATTTTTTAAGATTTTTCTATTGTCCCAATTTTCTTGTGTCCCAAGATTATATAAAAATCTCAAAAAATTATTATATATTTTTATAATCTTTATTATCAAGTTTTTATTATCGTAAAGAAATTTTCTTAGATCAGAATTCCGAACTTCACTATTTAGTTATTCTAAGGGTGCGTTCGGGGAGCGTGCTATTTGCACAATTGTCTAAACCTGTTCGGGGAGATAAAATTTTTGATGCTATGAAATTGGCGATGACATCATGGTCAAAGTAATGTGACGTCATTATTGGCGCTATTTCGCGCTATCTTCTTCGAGGTAGGACAGCAAATGCTAACAACGCTGATTGGCGCATATTTAAATTTGAATAAATATTATAAAAAATTAATATAAATATCTTAGATAAAAAATGTATAAATATTATATTATATAATAATATTTTTTTTAAATATCATATTTTTTAAATATCATATATTTTTTAAATATCATATTAGATAAGAAATAGCTAATGTCTTGTTATAAACAAGCGGTGCAAAATTTTCTTTGTACCAATGATATACAAAACTTTGAAGAAAGATCAAAACCAGATAATTCATTATAACCTAAAATGTAATTTAAATTCTGCATCTTTCCATCTAGGCATCATCCCTTCCACATAATTTTCCAATCTTGGAATTTTTCTTCGATGTACTTTTAAATTATCAAGAACATCCAAATCTTCGTCGCTAGATGATGAAGACAATTCTATTAATTCTTCCATGACAAGCTTTAATATTATTTTTTTTTTTTTTGGTTATTCATGTTTGTAGCAACATTGGAACGATAATTTACTTGAAGTATCGTTTAGGGAGCTCGAAAACGTAAGCTCCTTATAGTTTCCTCGAACGAGTCTGTCAGCGTTAGTGTCTTTTGCGCGATAGCGCGCTCTCCGAACGCACCCTAAGATAAACACTAAAAGAATCAATCTTCAAATTATAGTAGTTCTCGAAATTTTAGGTTACGAAATCAGTAATAAATAAATATTTATATTACTCTGATTTTACATTCAATATATTTAAGTTATTAATATAAAAATTGCTGTTAAAAAATTATCTTGTGAAATATATTCTATTTACTTAATACATATCTGCATGCACTTTGCTTTTCATTTTGCAATTTTCAGTGAATTATTTAATTTATTGTAAAATACTTCGAAATGCAACATAATTTATTTATTTTATATAAATTGCAATCTTGTCGCATTTCAAAATGTCCATTGGATGAATTTATTATTTAATATACTAAGGGTGCGCTCCTTTATTCACTCCGAGTACTGTCAGTACTACGAATAGCGTTCCGATATAGAGAATAGTGCACTCCGAAAATACTGCCTTGAATTCTATGACGTCTTAATTTTGACGTACTTCCTGTTGCGACTACTGCAACCAGTGAAATAAAGCAGTTAGAGCACAAAGATAGCTGCTTTCATGGAGACTGAAATAATCTTGATTGATGCTGAAGAAAATAAAGCGTATAATATGAAATAATATAATATAATGAAATTATCATGATATTATATAATATTATAAAATTATTTATTATTATTTTTTATTATTATTGATATTAATATTATTATTTTATTATTATTATTGATATTAATATTAATATTATTTTATTATTATTATTGAAATTAATATTATTTATTTTTTTATTATTATTGATTATTTATATATATTATATTTAATATATAATAAAATTATATTTTTTTAAATATTACATATGTAAGCATTTTCAGTTGGAGCTTGAACACATACTGCAACTGCGTTCCGTTTTACAATGAATCTTGAAGCAGTTAGAAAGCGCACGAAACCTGAGAGCGGCCACGCCGGCCTTTTTCGTGCACCATACACTATCGCCATCAACATCTATAATTGAGCCGTGGAACTACAAGTCACATCTATTTTGCGACACTGCCGATAAAATCATATCTCGTGAAATAGAGTGGTACGAGTCCATGCTACATCGACAAATTGTAGATGAGAATGTATATATAATTATATGTATATATATATATATATATATATATATATATATATATATATATTTACGTTCGCGTAATTTTTTTTATTATAAACTAAAATATTGATTAATATTGACAAAAATATATACATTTATTAATATATTAATTTTTTATACATTCATATACATTTCGATTCGATGTTGATTCGATGTGTGTCGATTCCATTAACATTTCTCACTGAGATATTAGTTCATATTAGTTTCTTTCTTTTGTAAAATTTCTGTTTGATATAACAAAAATAAATCGTGAAATTTATAAAATATGATATTTATTCATATAATCTATTGACCATTACAAAAAAAGTAGCTGTTGTACAATAACTGTATGTGTAATAATAATAATGAAAGGTAAAAAATAATTAAGAGGATAATTTTTGTATTTTTTCTTTTATAAAAAGTTAAGT
Source organism: Pogonomyrmex barbatus (assembly GCF_055798465.1). Taxonomy (NCBI): domain Eukaryota; kingdom Metazoa; phylum Arthropoda; class Insecta; order Hymenoptera; family Formicidae; genus Pogonomyrmex; species Pogonomyrmex barbatus. Next base: position 10,476,045 of record NW_028297127.1, read on the forward strand.
TTGAAGATAAATTGAAAAGAATTGAAAAGAAAATTGTCCATATGTAATTATTTATATTTACGACTAAAAATGTATGTGTGTGTGTGTGTGTGTGTGAGTGTGTGTGTGTGTGTGTGTGTGTGTGTGTGTGCGTGTGTGACTTAATATAATCTTAAAATATATTTCAGATAACACGGCTTGATGTTTAAAAGATTCAATTCTGTAAAACGTTTTTCCTTTCTCTTATAACACTAAATTTAGCTAAAGTAATCTAAATTGAAGTCAATGGCCAACAGCAATGTCAAGAAAATGATATGTAGATATACGTAGATATGTAGATATAATGTAGATATACGTAGATATGTAGATATAATGTATTCGCGTGAATGTGTCCGAACACAGTGTATTAAACAAAAATCCATTTCGCTAGATCGAAAAAATTACTCGTACACTTTCTGTGAGAATGCCTTTATAAAATGCCTTTTAGACACGCGTGTTATTTGAAATATTCTAATAAAAGAAAAGCACAAATGATGCATTTACTTACATTTTTGGCGACGAAAGACTTCTCTCTACGAAGACACGCACACCTCGACATTTGACAGTCGATGAAGCGATACACGTGGTCAGCCAACGATGCCAACGCGTGAAAAACTTGGCAGCCACGCACACTGAAGAAAAATCATGTGCGCTTAACATCTTCGTTCCGACTGCCCGATAGAAGAACGATCTTCTATCTCATTTCTTCCAATTGCATAATGACTCGAACCTCCCTCGCTGTATCATATATCTATTATAATATATCTATTATGATGACAATGTTTTATATATAACAACAATAATATTCGTAGCAAATTCGTAGCAAAAAAAAATAAAGATTAAATAAAGATATGTAATATAAAACAAATCGAGAATATGTTCAACAATCGAAAGAGATACGGATAATTCCCTCGGCAGGATCTAAATATCTAACAACTTTTTTTCAAAAATGTTACTCGATTTAATTAATTATCTTTAATATTAACGACAGTCTTTGGAATTATCAATACGTTGTTTTTTATGTAAACGCTATTTCACGTATATTTTTCTTTAAAGTAATTATCTTTTTTCTTGCATTTAGAATATTTGGAGATTTACTATTCCGGTTGCGCAAACCACAATTAATGTTTAAAAAAAAAAACCCGGATATTTTATAACATTGATTAAAGCCACGTGACATCGCGTACAGATAGCAACTTACTTGCAAAAGGTTGGTTTTGCTAACAATATGAAGTTTTACAAGGATGTAGTGAGATATCTTGCTTCCAATACACCGCAACATACGCTGCATCTAGATTTTATCCAATCCTTTTGTCAGGAACTAGAAAAGAAATATTAATTTCCATTTTATGCAAAGAACATATAATTTCGAATTTATGTATTCCTATATGTATATAAATATTTAAATTTTTCAATATTAGTCAATCTTTATCTTAAATCAAGTATATACTATATAAGTATATACTATACAAATGTTAAAAAGAAATTGCAGCGGTATTTTATGTAAAAAACTGCAATAAGGTAAACTGTTCGATGCAGATAAAAAATTTGTTGAGATAAAAATAAATTATTATATCAATTGCTATTTAGATTATCATGGCAAGTTTTAGGAATGTTTATTTTAAAAAACCCAAGACACTCACTATTTCAATAGCTGTTGTATGCTGTACAAGCGAGAAGTACATTTCATCTCCCAGATTGGAATTTATTCGAACCAACGAATCAATTCACAGCTGCAATCGAAACGATGTGTTGCCAATTTGTCAACAAGGAAATAATGTACATTAATGAAATATACAAGTAATATATTAAACGAATATAAAAACATAATATGCTCACATTAGAAAATTGAAGTATGAGATTTATCAAATTTGTCATACAATCAATTTATCAATTTGTGACATATATCTTAAAAAATATCTCAATACAAATATTATAAAAATCGAAGTATCAGGTAAAAATTTCAACGTCCTTATTTTTTATTATAAAATCAAAAAGATGTTTCAGAAACATACTTTACAAACGCTTTGGTAATTCTTGCTTCCTGATCGTAACGAGAAAAAACGCCGGGGTTTTCTTCCCTTTGTTGATATCAGTAAGGGTAATGTCCAGCGTATCATTGCCGATATCGTTCAAGTATAATTGTCTATTTCACACTTCTCGATATTTCAATTAATTTTGAGATCTTGTAGATCGGCTTCTTTTTTAATTTCTTTATTATTAATTCTCACAATTTCTTTCTACATTCTGAAACATATTCATAAAGAGATATTCTGAATTACATGCAGTACATTTTGTAATAAAATGTATTTTGCGCCTAACGCAGTGAAATGTTAAAAAACATCGTACGCTGTGCGCGATAAACTGTAATAAAATGTATTCTGCACTTTGCGCAGTTAAATAACTAAAAAGCATTCTGCGCTCTGTGCAGTAAATTGTAATAAAACGTAAACGTCACAGTAAATGTGACAGGCTGGACTATTTCTTTGCGCGAACATGCTTATCTCTTTTCACGCAGACAAACTATATCGAGATTGTTTTTAAGAGCTTCATTTTTCCGTGCGGCGAAATCTGCAGTCAACGTTCAGTTACGGTCGCGCACGTATCATTGATTGAAGCTTGTGAGATTCGTAGCATTATTCGTTTACTTTTTGTTGTTTAATGTCTATTTGTAACCAATGATATCTTCGCGCAATAAATATGTATCATTCTGAATTAGAGAAAAATGATTCTGTGAATAAGTTTTACGTTTATAGCAAAAAAAAAAGAGAGCGAATATTTAAGTGAATAGTCGAGTGAACAGTCAGGTGAAGAGTCAAGCGAATAGAAAAAAGTAATCAAGGCATAATAAATAATGGCAAATATGAGAAATAAATTTTATGGTAAGTGCATGTATAAAGATTGCATAAATGAACGAGTGTCTCATGGAAAACATATATATAAATTTCCGTTACAAACAGATGCCAGATATCACTTATGGATACAAAATAGTGGTAAGTTTATACATGTATATATATATATATATATATATATATATATATTTTGGAATGTGAGTCAGTACGTATAGGAAGATTAAAGATTTGCAGGCTAATTATTAGGTTCTAAAAATACGTGATCGTTTTGTTACTTAAAATTTACAAGTGTGGCGCGTCCTGACTAGTTTGAGTCTCGAAATCGAATGTCGATCTTCCTTTCGCACGATCAGTTGCTCAGATAACATTTTTGATTCGAGATGTTTGTACTCGCGTCAAAATATTTTTCACAATGTTATGATCCTAAATCTCGTTACAATTTAAATGTATTAACAAAATTGCGAATTATTTCCTTCTCCGATTTCCCGTGTCGATTAAACTTATCTAATCTGCATGCTAAGAAATTCGGGAAGATGCTAGATACTCAATCTCTCAACGCAAAACGATTAGGCGAAATCTCTATTTAAAAAAACATCGTCATAATTGTCTGCCGATTCCGCGTAAATAGCTAACGGCTCGGAGTATCTCAACTATGTGTGCGTGTATATGTGTGTTTGTCTAATGACCCACGTGTTCGGCTTTAAGATTCGTGGCGATATGTTCGCCACAATATATATATATATATATATATATGCGCGACCGTAACGGAATGTTAACTACAACAGATTTCGCCGCACGGAAAAATGAATTCTCTTCAAAATAAATGAAAATCTCTATATATCTTGGTCTGCGCGAAGAGAGATAAGCATATGTTCGCGCAAAGAAATAGTCCAACTTGTCACATTTACTGTAGCTAGAAAGTATCTATACGTCTACAATTATTATTGTAGCCGCCAAAAATTTGTGTCCGAGCATTGTCTTTCGGTCCCCAAAAAAATATCAATACTCGGTGAACAGAAATAAAAAATGTAATCAAATTATAAATGCAACATGTTTGATTATCCTTTTAATTAATTAAATAAATATATATTAATTCATCCGTTATACTTCAATTATTGCTTTATGACAATTTTATAAATGTATCTTAGACACTTCTTCAAATTATTAAGAAAATTCGTTTTATTTTTCGTTTTCTTATCATCTTCATTATAACTTTTATTATTTTTACCTACAAAAATTTTTGATTACACGAAAAAATATATATTTTATTGCGTATGAAATTTAACATAATTTGTTTGCATAGTTTAATTTCTCTATTTATTTTATTATTATTTTATACTGCTTCAAGAAATATATAATCGTCATATATTTTTATTTCATTATTATTATAGGGAATACTAATTTAGAAAAATAGTCCAATTCCATTCGACGTGCTGGATTGTGCGAAAATCATTTTACTCTAGATTCATTTAATCTCAAAAATATAAAGAAAAGATTAAAAAGAGATGCAGTGTCAATTCCATATCATTTAAGTGTCTCTCAAAACAATTCCAAAGAATCTTCTAGAAAAAGAAAATTTCAAATGACACAGAGCCTTGCCTAACAGAGAATATGAGGCAATCTGAGGGAAATTTAATGTCATTTACGCCTATTTCCAAAAACATAATAATAGAAAAGCAAGAGTTTATTACAAGAGCCTTCAGTAAAAACGTATAAGCCTTCAAATTTACGTTTTCATAATTCAGATGAAGAAGAAGATATTATGGAATGGATGAATCTTGAGCTACCTATGTATGACAAAGTTTCGACAGTTATTGTGCATAATAACGCAAATAACGAAAGAGAAGAAAATAAAAAGAAAACGACAAAGGAAGTTAAAAACTCTGACATTATTGAATCTTTGAAATTTGAGATAAATCGATTGCGAAATCAAATAAAATGTTTAAAATATCGCTAGAAAATGTAGACTATCAAAAAGATCACAGTCAAAGAAAAAGATGCTAAAAAAATTGATACATGAACAAAATCTGCATCCTGTTGCAAAAGCAATGATAAATTTGCAACTACATACAAGACGTGTACCATACACAGAAGAGAAAAAAATCTTTCAAGACAATTATATTTCTATTTCACCTTCTGCATTCTGTCGCTTAAGAAAAGCGGAATGTAATTTTCCTGGACAACGAACCATTAGGAGGTGACTAGAAGAATTTAATATACAACCAGGATTTTGCGATTTTATATTTGAACAATTAAAAGAAAAAAATTTCTCATATTCCGTTAGAGGAAAAAGTGCGCTTTGAAATGGAACGAAATGTCTATAAAAACTTATGAGGAATATTCATCTAAATTATATTTAATTGAAGGTCTTGTTGATTTTGGACATTTAGGAAGATCATTAGATAAATCTAAATGTGTCTTCGTGTTCTGTTTAGACAGTTTAAATGCGCATCATCCATGGCGTTAATCTCTAGCATATTTCTTACCGGGAAAGTGCATGAAAGCGGAGGATATAATTAGTGAAAGAATGCCTAGATAGATTAAATGAAACAGGAGCTGATGTGCAACTTCTAACATGCGATCAAGGCACAAGTAATCAGAGTGCTTATGTTCAACTGGGCATTAATACATAATAATTAGAGAAACTATATTTTACACACAATGGGAAAATATATAATGTTTCATTTGATTTTCCACATTTGATAAAAAGATTGGCAAGTTTCTTGAGGACACATACAAAGCTTTACTGTGATGGAAAAATAGTTGCATCATATTCAGATTTCGAAATGACATGGTCTATTGACACTGCTACAAAAGGAGGCTCAAATCTGTTATCTCACATTACAGAAGCGCATATTCCGTCCGAATAATTTCGAAGCGATGAATGTTAAAAGAACTTTCCAGTTATTTAGCCATACTTTCGCAGATGCGATAAAAATAGCTGGCCACGAAAAAGAATTAAATATTGAAATATGGGAAGCAACTACCGATTTTGCAGAACATTTGAATAATATTACCGACACGCTTGTAATAGTTATAGTATTAAAGTTAGATTTGGCGGAAAACGACCATTGTCTTCCAAGAATCCTGATTTAAATATTCTGTTAACAGATTTTACTGATTGGTGCTCAAGATGGTCAAAATCACCAAATAAAATAACACAAATTCCTTGTTTTAGAGGCTTTGTTTTAACTATATGAGCGATTCTTGCAACCTATGAGAGACTTGAAAATCGATTTGAACTTGCAACAGGATTGTGTAACTAAGATTCGGTGGAGCACTTATTTTCTAGACTTAGACAACGCGGAGGATTTAATCCAAATCCAATGGCAAGAATGGTACGATTATCCATTAGACATATATTCTCAACAGGATATATCCAAACAAGTGATAAAGGCAATGTTCAATGTCCAGGAAGTGTGGCTCTTATCACACAACTAAGTCGTCTCATTAAAGAAGTAGAAAAAGTCATGAACAATACAAGTACTTCCATTGTAGAATATAATAATTTTGACAGCGACTTATTTTTGGAAGATGTAGAACCTGTGGGGGAATATGTAGATTTTAAAGATATAGAAAATATAAATCCATTGTGTGGTTATGATGAAAATGCTATTGCATATTTCACTGGATTTGTGGCACGATGAAGTTTTGTAAAAACTAATTGTGAGGATTGCCACAATAATATGATAAAAACTCCCATGAATGGTGCGACAGCGTGTGAAAAATATATAGAATTTCGAGAATACTCAAATAAGGATGAAGATGCTCCAACAGTGACAAAGACTGCTGCGTTTACAAATATTACAAAAACACAATTAATGACATTTACATGTATGTGGCAACATTATTGGGCATCCAATCTTCAAAATCCCTTCTTCAAAATATTGTAGCTGAATGTGTGCATGTTACTAATAAAAGTCACACTAGATGGTTGGATATTAATCATAAGTGTTATAATCATCGAATGGAAACTTTGAAATATATGATTATTGTAAAAATATATTCTCGTACGAGATACAACAATCGTGCAGAAAAAAGAAACAATACTTCGAATAGAAAAATGAAAAACATTTTGAATAAATGAAATAAATAAAATAAAAAATTGAACGTTACAATTCATAATGAGATAAAATCCATAAAAAGAGAACAATAAAAAAATATCTTGAGCATCATTTTATAAGAAAAGGAGAATAAAGAAGAAACATGCATACATGCACACACACATACATACACATACACACACACACACACACACACACACACACACACACACACACACACATATTTTTAGTCGTAAATATAAATAATTACATATGGGCAATTTTCTTTTCAATTCCAATTTATCTTCAAACTTAACTTTTTATAAAAGAAAAAATTCAAAAATTATCTTCTTAATTATTTTTTACCTTTCATTATTATTATTACACATACAATTATTGTACAACAACAACTTTTTTGTAATGGTCAATAGATTATATGAATAAATATCATATTTTATAAATTTCACGATTTATTTTTGTTATATCAAACAGAAATTTTACAAAAGAAAGAAACTAATATGAACTAATATCTCAGTGAGAAATGTTAATGGAATCGACACCATCGAATCAACATTGAATCGAAATGTATATGAATGTATAAAAAATTAATATATTAATAAATGTATATATTTTTGTCAATATTAATCAATACTTTAGTTTATAATAAAAAAAAAATTACGCGAACGTAAATATATATATATATATATATATATATATATATATATATATATATATAAAATTATATATACATTCTCATCTACAATTTGTCGATGTAGTATGGACTCACACCACATCTATTTCACGAGATATGATTTTATCGGCAGTGTCGCAAAATAGATGTGACTTGTAGTTCCACGGCTCAATTATAGACGTTGGTGGCGGTAGTGTACGGCGATTTTTACGGTATCACGAAAAAGGCCGGCGTGGCCGCTCTTAGGTTCCTCTCTCGTACAGGAAACAGGAATAGGGAATAGCAACAGGCAACAGATTTCAACCAATCAGAAGCTGTGAAAGAATATCGGAGATATTTCTGATTAATCAAAATCTGTTGCCTGTTGCTATTCCTATTCTTATGCTTTTGCATTGTGCAATAGGCTTTAAAGACAGTCAGTCTTAAGACCTGAATAGGCCTTTACGGGAGTTAAGGGCCTTTCTCAATCCTAAGTAACAGGCAATGAGTGCTTTTCATTTAGTGACACAAGTCGACACAAGTATCATTTTATTCTTGTTAATCATTGAAACCCAGGAAAGATAGAACGGTACTTGTGTCGACTAAATGGAAAGCACTCAATGGGAACAGGGAATAGGGAACAGACAACAGATTTTGACCAATTAGAAGCTGTGAAGAGATCGGAGATATTTCTGATTGGTCGAAATCTGTCTTGTGATTTAAGGCTTAATCTAACTTAACTTAATCTAACTTGGAGTTAAACACATGTATACTCGCAAGAATCAGTGCGAATATATTTGAAGAGATATTATCTAATTTCTCTCTCCATCTTTTTCTGGGCTCAGTACTTTCTGTTCACATAACATAGCTTGTGCACGGATTCTTCGTGAAAGTTATCGTGCAACTCAAGAACACGAGAGCGATGACAGCGTTATTCCGTATGAATTGCGTGCAAAGTCTGCGTAAGGGGTTAGCTTTGTTGTCGTTCAAAGAGACGATGATGTGTCGTAGGATAGCGATGACACCGAAATGTTATGACATTTCTAACGAAACGAAGCCTGTTAAGAGGAAGTGGGTGAGTTATGGCTTCAGCCAAGAGAACGAAGCAGAAGATCGGCATGCCCTGCATCAGACAATGTTTGTCTGTGTAACTATAGTCATGGTAGTTGGATTCACTATTATGGCTTATTTACCGGATGTCAGAGGCAAAGACTGGGCACAGCGAGAGGCGTATTTGCAACTCCGTTACAGAGAGGAAAATGGACTTCCTCCTATCGATCCCAATCTCATCGATCCATCAAAGATAACATTGCCAACTGAGGAAGAATTAGTTGATGTAGAGATTATCATTTAAATAATATATTTTAACAACACTGAGAACTTTGTATGTCGGATGTTGTTGTTGTCTGCCTATGTTGATCTAGTACTTGTATATAATGTTAATTAAGAATAATATATAATAAACGCTACTTTTTTGTGAATTGAAATCTTTCTTTCAACTTGGAGATCAAATTCATAATTTTTGCAATCTTCGTCTTGCAGCCTTTATCGAAATAAAAAATGCTACAAACATAGAAATATATAATGTTATTAGATAAATATCAAATATATCAATTATTAAGTTCATATAACAAAAATTATAGATAATATAGAAAGTTAATAAGTATGACAAATTTTTTTATGCTGCAATGTAGTATAATTAGGATCTTGTAATTATTTTATTTATGTACAATATTACATTACTATTTTCTTTAATACATATTAGTACACACATTAAAAAATTTATTATGCATCACATTCTTGATACTTATTTAAAAAATTGAAATTTACTCTTTCTTTGATAAGTGTAGCAATTTCTCATTTATATATATATGTGTGTATATATACATATATATATATGTATCAAAATATATTTTTATATATATACACATATAATAAAGAAGAAATTTTCATTTACCAAGAAATGAATACCATTTTTAAAACAGTACTCATGGTTCAATTTTATACTTTAAGATCGTCTTGAATACCATCTCAAGATGTATAGTCATTTCGTTTAACTGAATAGAATCTTAAGACCAAATCTAAGACAATCTTAAATATAACATCAGATGGTATCACCATTAGTCTTATCTCTGACCCATAGATTTAGATCGGGCGAAAAAATCCAATTTAGCTTGCCCAGCATGCTTAAAAATATGTTTTATTAAAGTGCAAATTATATTCTCTTTTATTTACTTGATTTTTAAAGATCTGTACTCTTTACTGCATGGACGTTGGTGACGTCATCGTTGGAGCGACAGTAGTAGTATTGATTTCAGTTGGTACTTGATTCTGTTGAAGAACAGATGGATAAAAAGGAGTATCCTGCGGGAGAGAGGCGGTGACTGTGATAGGCGGCATTCCTGGCAGTGAAATGGGTGTCGTCACAACGTGAGACTGAGGCATATTAAATCCAGTAGCCATAGTGGTCGCACTAGGAACAGGCTCTCTCTGCAATACTGGGACATTGATTGTAGTCGTACCATGAATAGGATTCTGTTCTCTCTGCTGTCCTGGAACACTAATTGGTCCAGGCAATCCGGTTGAAACTTCATAAGGATTGACAACGTTCATTGTTAATGGTGTGATAGTTGGCATACCAGGAATGTTTGGAGTTATTGGATAAGTGCCTAAACAATTAAATAAATAAATTAGCAACGGTTTCAAATCACTAAAAGCTAAAATAATGTAATTATAAAATCTGTTGTTTTTTCTGATAAACAATCACATAATGTAAAGATAAAAAACTTTTAAACATTTAATAAAATGTTTAATTGATACGTTTGACCAAGAAATATTTAATTAAGATATGAGAAACATTTGCAGCTATTTTTTCCAAATTAATGTTTTAATTTTCATTAAAAAAAAAGGATTATTTCTCTGGTTTTTTTTAATCGTTGAAAATTTAATTTAACTTTGCAATACGAATACAAAAAATACAAGAATACTTATATTTAATATAATTTGATACAATTTTAAAAAAAATATATAAAAATAAAATCTGATTGTACTTACTGGGCGTGAAACTAGTAGTGGTCTGATTTGGAAACGTATGAGGGACTGAACTGACCGGTGTGTAACCATCGATAGCACCAGTGAAATTAACTTGAGTTGCCGGTTGAGTTTGTATGCTTGGTCCAGGTATATTTTGAGTTAACGCAGTTTCTTGGTCGTTTTTTGAATTTTTCATCGAATTATCCGCCGGAGCAAGATAACTTGGCGGAACAGGTAATCCAGATGGTATACTAACAATTGGATTAATTTCCGCCACAGTAATGGTAGTAGTTGTTGTTGTTGCTGGTTGAGTTTGCATTGCAGTCTTCGGAGTATTCTAAAACGGAAAAATATATTTACGGTAATAACAAACTACTAAAATATAAAGAAAATATTGAATAACATTATTAATTATGTATATATTTTTATTTTCAGCTTATCTAAATATAAAATGTAAAAATGTTATATAATACAACTTCTTACCATGTATAAATTCACAGGTATTCTGTGCAAATAACCATATCCAATTCCACATCCTAAACTGTTGAATAAAAATAGGAATAATTTTGTGTGTGTGTGTGTGTGTGTGTGTGTGTGTACGCGCGCGCGCGCATGCTTGTGCAAAATAATCTTATTGAATCCAAAATATTGTGCAAAGAATTATATACCTTCCTTCCCCACCCCAAGCATTATTGGGCGTAATAATCACTTCTCTGCAGGAATCATCTTTAGTATTATATACATATAATTTAAGAGGTCGTGATTCATGCGCTTCTATTAAAGTAAATAAATCCTCGCTTTCGTGGAGAACAGAATCTGCCCCGATGATATAATCGGTAAATGATCGTAAACCGGCTAATTCAGCAGGAGATGATGGATGTATTTCCTATAAATTCAAATGTCGATAATGTCTTCTCATTGTATAATATTGCATAAAATTGCATAAAATCTTAGATTGATATAAAATCAATCTAAGATTTTTATATATAGGTCTATACTCACAAGTACATGCCAAACATTTTCATTAGCACCTTCAAATGAACAGAAACGTATACTAACACCTAATAAACCCTGTCCACCCCATGTCATACTTGGTATAATTTTTGTTCGCCTTACAGACTGCGTTTTACTACTGTACACTGTGATTGTTAGTTCTTTATTTACACCAGCCTTTAGAAGTTCCTTCAAAGTATCATTATCTTGGTCCTAAGAGAAACATATGTATGACATTTTAAAATAGAGATACAACAATTATATTACAACTATATAGAATATATATTTTTATCAGAACAGGAATTACAAGTAATACATACTAGACGAGTGTTCCCAATTGCCACTATAAAATCAAAGAACGCTTCGAGTCCTGCTTGTTTTCCAGGAGAACCTTCCTGAACCTGTCAAAAAGAACATATTCATTTATCAAAATAAATTCAATTGTATTTGTTAGAATAAAATCCTTTTTCCTAATTTCTAATATAAATCTTTATATCAACAATTTATAAGACAAACTTAATTGTAATTTTAGAACATTTATATTTTTTTCTTCTAAGTTTCTTGTCAATTTTTTTAATGAGAAAAAGCATTAAAAGCACGAGAATAAAATATAATTTAATTCATGTTATTTAATTTCTAAGTGGGCTTTGGTCTGGTGAATCTATTCAGATTTTGAGAGAATGTTATAAAAAATCTTGATACACTTATGACAAACACTATATTTCACATTTTTTTCAAGGAAGGTTTTGATTTTGAATATTGTTCATAAAGTCACCGAAAAATAACTGAATAATCTGTAGTATTTTCTGCAATGCGAGATAATAAAACAAAAATGATAAAAGCTATGATACTTTTGACAGTCAATACATTAAATTTGAAAATAAGTTCTGTCACCATCGCGGAACCATCCAAATTTTTACAAACACACAATCGCTGCTTAGAATAAACTTTACAGTAAGTTTTATCAATATACCCTATAATATTCGTACGTGAGCGATTTTACAAAAGGGTGATAACCGAGATAGTTACTCTTGACAGATCATCCTACCTTTAATACATGGTAACCGTCTGTACCGCCTCCCGGTATCTCCACACTGTGAGACGATCCCATTTCTGCCGAAAGCTTCTTAAGTCACACGAAACGAGCAAGTAAAAGACATTAAACTAATTGTTGCTCGTGCGACTTTTGTAGAATACTCAAACGGCAAAAATACGTGGCACGGATATTGTAACGCAAACTACAGTGACGTCACGACAGCCATGCGGCATATTCTAGTGATGTTATGCAGGATTCACACTGCATCAGCATCCGATATATAATGTTTGAGATATCCAATAAATATCTTTTTTGAAGACAAAAATGTTAGCCTGGATCTTCACGCAAACATCAGCGCATTGACACAGATGCTGATTGGTGAAAAATGAGTAGTGGAGATAAAATGGCGAATGAACCTTTACTATTTTTCCCTATTATTCGTTTTTCATCAATCAGGGGGGTCAATCATGTAACTTTTCCCCTAGGGCGTGAAAAGTGAAAAGTTTCACGTGAACTTACGATCATGTACGATTTTGCGGGATCATGTAACTCTCTCAAACGTGAAAATGTGAAATTGAATTTTTTCGTACCTTGGTGGCGGAAAGGCAGAAATCTAGGGAATTAATAAATATGCTTCGGAATTAGAGAAGATTAGGGCTGCGTTAGGATTAAATGTACGTAGTACATATACAATTGGTTATTAAAAGATGTATATAATACTGTACCAATAAAATAATTTTCATTAGCTATAAAATCTATGAAACTATGTTTCATGATTTCCACGCATCCAATCTACATACATAATCGCTGTACGTGAAAAGTTTTACGTGAAATGTCAAAGTGTGAAAAATGAAAAGTAAAAAGTGAAAAATGAAAAGTGAAAACGTAAAATTACATGATTGATTCCCTGTGCAGGTATGAAGAGTTCGGAACACTTCTCGGTTTAGTTACATAGCAGCCAACATCTAGAAAAAAAATAAGCCAAACCATTACCATTTGGAATATATCCCCAATATGTTTCTGAAAGCTCTGAAATGTATAGTATATGTAACGTAAACTATAAATTTCAGCAATGGTAGTGAATTTTGGAACTAGCTTTTGTCGGCTTGAACATGCCCAATAATTTCAAAACGTTACGTTACGTACAGTTACGAAGTAAGTTAAGACGTAGCTGCGATACTTTCCGGGAAGGGGAAAACTCGATATATTTTCGAGACGCTGATGTAACATAATATTTTTGAATATTTTTTTAAGAATATTCCGAAATTCGAGGTAATTAAAATAATTGTGTCTATTGAAACTGATAAAGAAAAGGAATTCTATATAGTTTTCTTTATGTTATTTATAATTGCTGTCTTTGCAATGTGGTTTTTAGTGAGCTTTGTGAATTTTTTTTTTATTATAGGCAATATTAGAGCAAGATTAATATTAGATTGATTTTGATTTTCCTTTCATCTTTAATTTTTTATTTAATATTTACATGATATTCTAATATTAAATTTTTTTATAATAAATTTTTTCTTAAGGAAGAACTCTTTATGTAGTCCAAAATACAATATTTTAAATTTGTAAATTTATATATTTATTTTATTTTGACTTAATATGTTATGTGTTACTTATATTTTATTTATTGACTTATTGATTATTATTTGTACACTCAGGAGTTATAATATTTTCTCTTGCTAATTTTTTTCTCAAAATTGATTTTTGTTGGTATTTATTTTTTATTAGTATTATGTTTATTTTATATTAATCTTTTTCTTTTAGGATTAATATATTAATTAATTTGGAGGCAAGATTGATTATCATCATGGATCTATCCATCAATACGATTCACCGTATTTTAGTAGATGCTGGGTTGCCATCGACCATTGAAGATCTTAAGAATCCAACCGAAAAGTATGTTGTAAATTTATTGACTACATTCCTATCACATTTTTCTATTGATTTGGGTGTAATTAATCAGGTAAGATCTCATGCTTATTATATGTTGTATATATGTCATATATTGTAAAATATGATATATCTTAAAAACAACAAAACATTAATTTTTATTTTATTATAACTCTTTTATTTTTAATAAAATTTTATAGCCCATTGCAGAGCAACTTACTGCTATGCCACATTATGAAGATTCTGATATAATAAACTTGACAAATTTACATGCAATTGTAGCACAAATATTTGATAAAATATTTCTAAGTGATTTTTGTCTCACCGATATTACTAGTCCTGGTATACATATTTTATATTTATTTATTAATTATTAGTAATTATTTTTTTTATTAATAGTTTATAACTTTTTTAAGAATTTTATATTAATAGTAATAATATTTTGCTGATACCATAAATGAATTTTATAGGACAAAAACGATTTAGAAGGCAAGTAAAACTTATTTCAAACTTTGTACTGTATGCAATGCATAAAAAGTCAGAATTTAATGATAGACAGAATCAAATTCAAACTAAATCTAAACTAGTAGAAGAACTAAAAGAAAAAAAAGCTCAAACTTTAGATTCTAATCATGATGAAGTTATGCACAAAGCAAAGGAATTATCTAAAATAGAACGGGTAATTATAAAATATATGTTAGCTTTAGTTTATTGTTATACAGTAATAAAACTGAATTTATTTTATTTTAGCTAGAAAATGAGATACAATGTGTACAGTTAAAAGTAGAAAAATTCAATAAAAGAAAGTCAGAACTTAAAGTAATAAAAATTGATGTGGAAAAAGAAAATCAAAAAGCTAAGGAACTTTGTGGTTCCATTAGGATATCTGCAGCAGAGGTAAATATTTTTTATATTTTGATTTTTTTAATGATTATAAATATCTTGCTATTTAATAATAATGAACTCAATCCATTTTTAATGTATACAATATAATTTTTAGTTATCTAAGAAGATAACCGAGATACAGGCAGAAATTGTACATTCACCAGAAAAATATCAAATCCATTTAGATAAAATTAAGGAGGAACACGAGTCAAAAATGGAAGCACGTGATATAATGCAGGAAGCTATTCAGGAAAAGAAACAGACTATAAAACAAATTCAGGATAAATTACATGTTGTTCAAGAAATAAATGAAGACTTCAGTGTATTAAGAGATATATATACAGAACAAAAGTATTTTTTTATTAATATTTAATATTAATAAATAATAATATTTAATACTTAATTTGAATTATATGTATTTTTGTGAATAGTTGTCGATAGAATATATATCATATTTCTCTATTTTATACCATTAGAACCAAAACAACAAAATTAAATGATATCTTGAAAAAAACTGATTCCTTGGAAAAAATACAAAATGAATTGGAAAATAAATTAGCGATGAACAAGGATCAAATGAACGATAAAAAGAATAAATTACAATCATATCATGAAGAAGATATAGTTCCACTGAGTAATCTGTATAATCAATTATTGAGGTATCACATAGATTTAAAATGAATTTTAAAATGAAATATTTTTTTTTTTAATTAAAATACTTTAAAAAAATTTTTTACAATTGATTAACTTATATTAACTGCATTAGTAAAATATTAAATTTAAATTGCAATGATATCCTTATAGTGAAAAAAAGGTACAGAAAGCTACATTAGATACAATTCAAAATTGTTTCAAAGAAAAATGCTTGAAAAAGAACGAATTTCAAGCAGACGTTCAAAAAATAGAGGAAGAAACTGTGATTTTTATGAACAATTGTCAAAAGAATTATGATAAAGAAATTGCTAATGTGAGTTATATTGATTTTATATAAATATATAATTAAATCATGTATAAATTTTATACAATTATATACAATTATGTATATAATTATATTTTAAATATATATATTTTTTAACATGAATTATATAATTAATTTCAGGAACTTGAATTATGGAAAGCTTGGAAAGAAAAATAATTATAACATTATCTTTCTAAAAATTTTTATCTTTTTAAATAAAATATATTAATAGTATTAAATTAATTTAATATTTAAGATTTAATAAGATATACAAATAAACACTTATTCTGAAATACATTTTTTTTTTTAATTTTATATTAAGGTTGAATGATTATAAATGCTTTGTAGTTTAAGGGACTCTACTGAGACTTATACCCAGGCCCAATACCTTTTATACTCTATTTTTCTTCAAAAAAAAAAATTTAGTTACCTTATTTCTCGTTTTTCTCCTTCTTCCTTCCTTTTTGTTTTTTCCCCTTTTTTTTTCTCTTATAAACATGTTACGACAATCGTTGTCAAAAAATCAAGATGACAAATTACTCTCAAAATCTTCCTTCTCTCAATTCATTCTTGATCATTCGGCAATTCTTTGCAGTTAAATTCTATAATAAAATTTTGGATCTATAATTTTTAGCAGAATTCAAAATAAATAGTTATTGAAAAAATACTATTTATGGTTGTAATAGAAAAGTACCTGAATTTTTTTTAAATATCCTTACTGTGTTATATCTTATCTGTTCGTCACAACAATATTCAAAATAATATTCTGTAAATAATTTATATTTTTTATTGAAGATTTGTCATTTATTATCTAAATATAATTGTTTTTTTATACATGATTTTATGATATGACTAAATTTGATATTTTATTTTCGATTTTTGAAATATGTGATTTAAAAATTTTTTTGTTTCTTTTTTTTGAAAGTGCACTGTGAAGTTAGATAGTTTATTAGAGTTAATATGAATTAGTATTATTTTTATGTCATGTCAAATTATAGAAACCTTTTAGAAAATTGAAAGAAATTTAAGTTTACTTGTTAACTAAAGTCAAGATTAAAAATGCAGAATATATTTCATGTTGAGTGCAATGAATTGAACAAGAATCTTGATCGATAGGTCTACAAGAGATCTGCAATTAATGGAACTGTAAATTATTTGTGAAACGAGAGAAATACCGGCAATGTGGATCTTTTATGTAGAATTATTTTTATTGAATCATGATTAATATTCAATAGTTTTGTACATATCTATAAAACTTTAAAATCTTAATAAATAAATATATATAAATAAATTACATAATTATAAAATTTAAATAACCAATTTTGTCTTAAATCTGTGATTTAATAGATATATTTGTATTATTAGATACTGAGTGGCCTCTTCCAACTTATAATTCTGTTAATGTTATCTGGCATCCTGTTTTCCATTGCTGCAGTTTCACGTATGATGGAAATAATGATTACTCTAATATATCCCGCAGCTATATTTTTATTACGGCAGTCTGCGAATTTAATCGTTGTGAGTAATACAGTTAGAATTTTAATTATTTTTCTTAAAATTTTTTTTCTTTACATTTTTATCTTAATTTCATTTTATTATCATTATTTCAAGAGATTTCAAAAAAATTTGATTAAAGAATTTTATTAGAGAAGAATTAATAAATATCTTATTAAGTAATATACAACTAAGACCAGGGCCAAGCAGCCCCCTGGTCAGTTAATTTTGAATACCTGGTCTTGCATAGCTCCTAACAATCCTGACAATAAAAATGACGTTCTTGGTATTTCACAAATTACGCATACTTGTTAATTATGATCAATGGCCCTCTGATCAGCAAGAAATAAAGCCTCAAATTCCTCAAGAAGTTCCATCATTGAAAATTGCACAACTTCAACTCAATACGCAAACTCCTTTTGTGCCGTACAAGAACAGCGTTCTTGAAGAAATACCGCGGGGTATTTTGCATCTAAATATAAAAAGTGATTTTCTTATTGTATCAACAATAGAGAAAGGTATTATCGAACCTCTGCAAGATCAGTCATAGGATAATAATTCAATAGAAGAAGCAAACGCAAACAACCGCTAATGAAGCACGAATTGCTGATAAAGAAGAGATTATTGATAAAAAAAAAAAGAAAAGATTAATGATAATTAAGCAAAAATATTTCTATAAAACAATTTTATTTATACATCAAACAATTTATATATAAACATGAAATATATGTCATTGAAAATATATTGTACAATGATCTTGAAGAATTAAATCTTTCTATATTTTTGGAAGAAAAAATGAAAAGTTAATATTATTTTATATATATATATATATATATATATATATATATATATCGTGTATTTTATATATATATATTTTTTATATATACTAGACATTATAAACGCGCGCTGCGCGCGCGCGCTATTTATCTTTTTTAACACAGGAGCAAAAAATAATATAATATTATTATAGTAATTATTAATATAATACCATTATAATATTTTTAACTTCTTGATACACAATTGTCAAAACGATTCTCTATGAGATCAATGATACAATGATAGCTATTCACGAAGTTAGCGCAGCGAGAGAATCAATCGGCATCGCGGAAAAGCGGCAACAATAATTTCGAGAGATGCAAGTATCGATGTAATGCCTTTTTTTAAAAAGGATAGTATGTGTACACACACACACACACACACACACACACACACACACACACACACACACAAAACAAATTCTAGTAAACAGTGAAGTATCAATTTCTTGCTACAATTTAATGCAATCAATTGAAATTGCATCATGTTATACAACATTCTATTTCTGTCACATAAGTCATATATTTTATAAAAACCATTTTGTAACAATATGTAGAACTTTATCTCATACATATCGTATTACGTAATTTTTATCTTAAAATAAATTGAAATTATTGTTTTTACGATAAAAAATTTATACACAAGACGAAATGGACGTAAGAGAGAATTTTTCAGTACTTTTGGATTTATTTATTATAATAATTGTATTATTGAGCATCATTAATAATGCAGTTAGAGGCTGTGCTGATTGATTTGAGGGATAAAATTCCTTGCTTGCAACACATTCTTCGTCCGGAATATGCTCCATATTTAACCACAGTTACAACAGCGTTAATAGGATGGCTGTTTATATCCTGGATACTTCGTGTATGTATTTAAAACTTATTTGACTAATTTATAATTAACTAATAAAGATTAACTAATTTTTATAGGTATTTTCAGTAATGTGGATGTTGTTTATTCCTTTAATAATGAGCACCATCGCTTCAATACTAATATATCCAACAATAGGCAAATGGTGTTTTCAGCAATTGGAAATAAATTTAGAAAAAATAATAAATAATTTCGTCCATTGATTTCAAGCATTTCGATAATGACGTTAATAAAAAAATTCTATAAATTAATTTTGATTATAAAAAAATAAATATTTATATTTACATTTGTATTATGTACTAAAATTTATTGTATAAATTTTAATAAATAACAAATATTAATTTTAAATATTATATAAATATTTTTTAAGAACTATAATAATGGTAAATAAATTTGTCATAAAAAATTTTTTTTTATGTATAATACGCTGAAATTTTTAATTGTCGCAATATTTTACAAGATAAATTTTTTAATGCCGTGAATTTATTCATGAATACTAATTAAAACGTTTCGAAAAATTATATTTAATCTCGATCTCAATAACTCTAAAATTTTGAAACATAGGATCAAAAAACAAATCGCATGTGTAAATATGTCTCATGGTGAAAAGGAACTATCCGAGAAGATAAATATATAATACAACAGGAAGATTGTAGAAATGGGAATGCAGAACTCAAAAGGGTGAGTGTTCGAAATTATACACAATTTGTGATTTTGCAATTTATAATATTTTATTATTATTTAAAAAGAGATATCTGTTTAAATTAATAATATTCTTAATATTGTAAAAAAAGATGTATAAAAATTAAAAAATTAGATAATTAAGTGCAATATTTCAATGACGTTAAATAAATAATAAAATAATATTCCATTTCGAGGTTAAATCTGCTAGTAATTAAATTAATTAATAAATTATTTAAAGATATTTGGAGGAGCATATTCTATTTCTTTTACTTCTTACTTTTAATTACGTTGTTCAGAATTACTCCTTAATGGTGTTTTCCTGCCCGTTTTGTATAGTTTCTTGCTGCTCGTATTGTAACTGAATGGGTTCAGTTTCTCGCTTTTGATTAATAGAGTTTTCGATTATTTCGTTCGAAAACATTTCTTTTGCTTCATTCTGTTCAGTTTCCAAATCCTTGTGTTGAGATTCACGATAATATAATCCTCCTGCGTTTACGACGACTGATGGTACGTTACTAGTTTGATAGCCATAATTTCCTTTGGGATAAGAATCGTAA
Source organism: Pogonomyrmex barbatus (assembly GCF_055798465.1). Taxonomy (NCBI): domain Eukaryota; kingdom Metazoa; phylum Arthropoda; class Insecta; order Hymenoptera; family Formicidae; genus Pogonomyrmex; species Pogonomyrmex barbatus. The sequence goes on from NW_028297127.1 coordinate 10,496,850, forward strand.
TAAGAAGTATCGTAAGGATAAGGACTGGTACTGTAGCTTCCATAGTTATAATAGTTCGGAGTATAATGTTGAGGATAAGTATTAGCTGCCTGTATGAGAGGGAATTGCACAGATAAGTGCAAAGGTGTCTTCTCATGGTGATGAAATCTCCCTTCCTATAAAAAATAATTTAACATTTATTATCGCTGAAATTAGATTGTAATTATAATATATTTAATATTTCTCTTTTATAGAATTGATTCTATTTTTTTTTCAAGGTCAAAACTTATATCTTTTCACTCAATTTAAATTTGTACTTGGAATCAATATTTCTCTTTGACGCGATAATTTTTAATTTTCAGCATTATATTTCAAGTAATTGAATCTTAGTAACTTTTTGTCTTGCACACATCAAAAGATTCCAAATCGCAACGCAATACTTTAAATAATATTATATCTAAATTATTATATTGTATTACAAATAAATATTATATATAATAGATCTAGATATTAATCTGAGGATCAGAGGGAGAATAGTCAAGAAGGTTTTATGAACATTGTTTTTATTTTTTTGAACAAATTATACAATAAGAATGTTTTCATTAAAGGTACACATGTTGATATATGTGTGTGTGTGTGTGTGTGTGTGTGCTCAGTACAAAGTTTTAAATATTTTAGACGTTTGATCTTTTTAAACTTGCTTCCAATTTCCCTTCCAATTTCCTTAATGAAGTCATCGAGGATATAAAAGATTAAACCTGTGCGTGAAACGAAATATTATGTAACTTTCTCTAATCCAAATCGTCTAATCTAAACTGTTGAGTTTTTTTTATAGACAAAATCTTACAAAATCTCATCTTAAAAATATTTTTAGAGAAGCAATACAATCGCGCAAATAGGAATCTTTTGATATCGTTTTTCAGAAATCATAACATTGGGGCACCACGCTCGTTTATTATCACAAGATCAATGTGATATTGTGTGATACCACTATTTATTTTCATACCAGTTTGATACTCACCATTTCACTAGCTCTTTCCGAAGCAAAAATGATGGGTGAGATGTTGGAATTGTATTCTGCGGTAATCATCGAAGATCTGGGCACAGATTTGTATAAGTGCAATAAGCGAGGATCCAAAGTGATAGTCTTTGCAAGACGGTTATCTGGTCGGCAACTGCATTCGTATGCCTCTTCTTGAGTTTTTATTGATGGATACTGCACTGACGGTACCTGGATCAAAGAGTAACGACATATTGTTTTATTCGACATATTATTTATAAGAAAGATTGTGTATGACATGAATGTATGACATAATATTAAAAAGTAAATTTGCAGAACTTTCATAAAGTCAAAAATATAAGAAATTAACGTAAATTTGAAGCTTCAATAATTCGTGGCTCTAAGAGATTAAAAATTGTCTTTAGAAAATTTTAAATGGTACTTGTTACTTACCTGGATAAAGGTAGGTTGAGGAACAATCACAGGACGGGAGGGTGCAACTAAAACATCTGTTTTGCATGGAGCAGGCGCAACTGGCATGACACTGATCTGCTCTTGTGTAATCGGAAGAGACTGAATGATAAAAGACATATCGATAACATATATGAATTCACATATTTTTTTTGTTTAAACATATTTTAATTGTACAATATTGTAGCCATTTTCATTGATTTGATATTAGTTAGAAACCATTTCGTTAGAAAACAGTGTTTTAATTTATATAACAATTTTTAATTAATCTTTTTAAAATTGAATACTTGAATACTTAATTGAATACTTATACTTAAAGTTACAGAAAATAATGCTGTTTCGAATAAATTTTAAGAGAAAATTAAGATTCAAACTTATTATCAAGCTGTTAATTTTTAGAATTTTTAGAATTTTTAGAATTTATTTTATGTATCGATATTCAAACTGATTGTCCTCCTACCTCTGGTTTAGGCCTAATTACCGGTTTTTCTTCCTTCTTGTTTGATTTAAGTTCCTGGACCAGTGTCACGGATGGTGTTTGCGGTGTCGGTTGCGGATGAAGAACATGGACAGTGTGAATTTGTTGCGGCTGTTGAGGCTGCATCACGGTCGGTTTGTCGCAAGGCGCGGGAGCAGGAGCCGGTACGATGTTGATGATCGGAGTTGGTGCTGGAGCAGGCGCGGGAGCTGGAGCAACTGATGATGGTGCGCTGGGATAGACGTGATGTATGTGTGTCTGTTGCGGATGAGTGTAAATCACATTGGGTTGTTGCGGGCTTGGCTGGACGATCTGAGGCTGAGCTTGAGGCTGAGGATAAGTGACGCTCGATGATTGCTGTTGCTGGATTACATTGAAATTCTGAGAAGGTTGCGGCTGCGGCTGCGGCTGCGGCTGCGGCTGCGGCTGCAGCTGTGGCTGCAGCTGTGGCTGCGGCTGGATTACAATGTTCTGCGGTTTAGGATATTCGACTGGTGCTACTGGAGTCGGTACCGCCACAGGTTGTAGAATAACCACAGGTTTGGACTCCTGCTGATGAATCTGAGGAATCTGTGGCCTCACTTCTTGTCTGCACGGGACTTGTTCTTGCTTTCCATTGGCGCGAACTTCCACGCAGAAGGTCGTAGATTTCTTGGCCCTATCTTTTTCCGCACCAGTCTCCTCCAGGTTTATTTCGTTCTTGGTGAACTTGTCCGTCTCGCTGATTGACTTCTCGATTTTGGCCGAGGGTGCAGCCTGACAGGCGACTATCGCCAGCAGGAACAACGCGCAGCAACTCTTCAGATACATCGTTCAGATAGATCGAAGTCACTGTCGAAGTCGAACTGATGAAGCAGAGTTAACGCGCCTGTTTTTTAAGGGATTCCGCGACCAGCCACGTAACCGGAGTCGACCGCGAAACCATTCGCATTGCTTGCGAAATTATACGAACGATTCGATGCATCGGCAAATTTCGATGCGTGATTAAACAATACGCGTCCTCGTTATTGTACGACCGTGGAATCATAATAATAGTTGTTCGACTATAACCAAAAGAAATTAGTTAGAAATTAATCACAATACTTTTATATTTTATATGGAATTATATAAAATTCTATATGTTGTCGTATAATCATATCGATCCAATAGCGAGGATTAAGCTTAAATATTATTTTAAAAAGTCTTTGAAATTAAGTCAAAAAATTACATTACATTCTTTTTATATATATTTAGTACATATTTCATATTTAAATAATTAATTAAATTGAATAATTAATTTAAAATTTAAGATTAATTTATATAATTATTTTATACGTTTAATTCATATTTAATTTTTTCTTTGATCGGATTAAAATTTTGTAGAGTATAATTTATAAAATTGTTATAACATAAAACTTATATTGAATAAAATTTAATATTATTAAAAATTAGATTAAAAGAACTTAAAAGAATTTTACACACTTAATTTACATATTTGATAGCGAATTTATATTGGATTATTTTAAATGCAAAGATTCAAACGCGAAAATGCATTGTTAATGTATAATTTATTCAATAATTTTGCTGCATATTATTAAACATTTACAAATTTGACTTAATTGCACTTTTATTATATCGCAATGTACATATATGTTGTAACTCACATTTCTTTACGCGCTTTTTTCGCTTATGCGTCAAATTCCGTAAACTCGACAGAATCCAATTTCACAATCATGATAAGACACAGCACTTCTTATTGCATGAAGAAAAAATTATAAATTACTATAAAATTTTATTTATCTGTATAAATATTTTAAAACATATTTTTTATTCTATTTATTTATTTTTCTTTGTTACATGTTGACAACAAAAACAAAAAATTCATATCTGGAAAGAACAGACATGTACTATATGACATGTACTATATAAAATTGCAATTCATTAAAAACTTTGAGAAAAAAAATTTTTTTTATATATTATATTAATATTTATATTTTTATATATAAAATATCTTTATTTAATACGATTAATTAATCGTTTATTATAATTATTTTGATAAATGTTAATTTTTACTATTTTTACAGATAAGTATTTAATGCACAATAATAATTTATGAGATAAATACATATACATGGAATAAAACTACATAAATAATCATTTTTAGAATCTGTTTATTTTGAAATGTGATAATGCTGTTGGACATTATCTTAAAAATCTGTATGACAGAAAATTTATCTAAAACTTTTTCTTTAATTAGAATATATATAATACACTTTCAGTGTTCAATATATCTCTTATGTATATTCTTTATTGTATTAAATATATTTTAACATTATTAATTAATCAAAAAGTTAACACTAACACATATTAATAAATAACAAATTTTTATTTACTCTTGAGATACAGTAGCATTTTTTATATTCGGCGTAATTAAATATTTGTTTAACAAATATTCATAATAATAATAGAGTAATAGAAGTTATACAAAGATATCTCAGATTTAATATAATCTTTCATTTCTATCTTTCATTTTTATAAAATCTTCTATTAATTTAAAATTAATTTTTCTTTAAACGTCAAATTTTATCGTAAATTCATCACTTTTTAAGATTAAGATTAAGATTAAGATTTCTGTTAGCTCATTATAGTCATTTGGACTATAATGTATATGTTAGAAGCGAAAAAACTCATAATACAAATTTTTTCAAAATACATAAAAATGAAAATGTCTCTTAATAAAACATTTATAATTAACAAAATAGATTTGTAAAATGTACCGAAAATTTCCTCCTTTTAAACAATAAACAATAAGTCAACAAACAATAATAAATAATTATATAAAATAATATCTAAAACTAATTGAATCCATTCAGAAATAAAAACATTTCAATTCTAGATCATTCAATAATTATCGAAACAGAAATAAAATTTTCAGTATATTTTATAAATTTGTTCTGTTAACTGCAAATGTTGTTTTATTATTAAATATTTTCATTTTAATATATATTGCAAGAATTTGTATTATGCATTTTCTTGCTCACAATTCGAGATAGCTGTGGTAAACCAGCAGAAGCCTTTATTGCTTTGTAATTTTATTATCTTATTATATCTTTAACTGTATATTTTTCAAAGTCTCTCGCTGCTTTCAATCACTTTAATTAATTCAAAAATTATTTATCAATATTTTTGTTATAAGGAAAAGTCGATTCTAAAAAAAAATTCTTAAGTGAAAGATAACTCAACTAGAATATTTATATATAATACAAACAATTTTCTCTATTATTATCACTAAAAAAGTCTTAACAAAGAATTACGTTAATGACGATTTGGTTGTTTCTATTGGAGGATCTTCGATGTCATCGAGTAGATCAGGATCAAGTTCTGTCAAAGCCTCATTCTTGTTTCTTACGTAATTTTGCATATTAGTAATAGGCTTACTATATTCGTCCACATTGAAAATGTCTTTAGAAAGTGTCAAATCCGGAATGCGTGTATTGTCCTGCACAATATCTTCATCCTCAAAGAATTCCTGATCCATTTCTTTTACAGAATTCGTGTATAGATCGTTTCTAGCTTCTGATAATTTTTTATTTTTCTCATACATGGCAGGCTGCTTCTTATCATTTAAAATATTTAAATATCGAGGAAGTATATAAGCATTATAGGCATTAATCACAGGGGCACGAGTAGATTCGACATTAGTGAATGTTTTGTCTGAAATGATCACGTCTTCATTTAGTTCATCTTGAAAGTATTCGTTATCATCTTCTTCTGAATGTAATCTCAATTCCTTCGTCTCTTGAAACTTTTGGGGATGTTCACGCATGACATTCAAACTATCGAGGAGCTCTTCGTCTTGTATTCCCCTCAAAATATTCTGAGGAAAAACGCGAGGATAACTATCCTGTTCAGTCTTGATATCCTTTTCCGCCTTGTCTTCAAGATATTCTTCCTCGTCCATGAGATAATCATTATCTTCCTCATTTTCAAAGGGTTCAATATTTGATTTCATCAAAGATTTAAACAATTCGTCTCTTCTATCCCACATATTCAAATTCCGAGGAAATTCAGAATTAAAATCAATTTGTTTATTAATTTCCTCGGGAATAACTTCTTGTTTTTCCGCAGAATGCAAGATATTATTTCTTAACTGTCCCAGATTCGAGGATGGCGATGAATCATTGGCAATGTCCCAATTGTCGAAGAATTCGTGATTTTTCATCGATGTTGAAACATCTGTATCTTTAACGTAAGGATCACGCTTAATTTCTGACGGACCGAATCTTATGTGATTATATTCTCTTACTCGAGGATGCGTGAGATCATATTGCTGATTGACAGGATTTGAAGATTTGATTGTATTTCTTTCTTCATCGAGAATATCTTCCCTGCGAGATCGGTAATTACTTTCAAATTTAGGGAAGAATCTCTCTAGTTGAACATTTGAAGAAAAAGAAGAGTCCTTTGAATTTTCCCGCGAAGGTTCTATATTTCTGTCGGCACGATAAATGACAGGTATTTTGCTCATAGAATTTTCTTCGTCCTTTTTGTAATCCTTTATCACGTTGTAATCTTCCAATGAAGATTCTGAATATTTATTGCGAGGATCTCTAAGGAAGAAATTTTCCGATCTACCGAAAACTTGCCTCGATGGAACGACACGAGGATATTCTTTCGCAGGTTTGTCCTGAGAAAAGATTTCTCGTCTGTCTAAAGACCTCGGATAGTTATTCAGAAAATTTCTGTAAAATAAATTTCTGTTCACAGATTCTTCTTGAGGGATTCTTCTAAAGGACATTAAATTTTGACTTGATGAAATGTCGTTATCGAATATGATATCTTGAGAAATTCCTCCTCGTAAACGAGAGTAAGGGGAATTTCGGAGCGAATTGATGGAAACATCTTGTAGGATTCCTGGCTGTAGATTTGATTTTTGATAAGGAGTCCTGAAACATTTTTGTAAATACTTATTAGATTCAAAATAACAGATTTATTAAATTAAACAAAAAATAATTTTCTGTTTTTTTATTTTTTTATATTTTAAATCTCTGAATTCTAATATTCTGAATTTCTGAATTTCTGAATTTCTAAATCTTTTACATCAAAAACATATACCAATTAATTTCTAAATTTCATCATGCTTTATCTCGACACTGAGAATTTAAATTTTTATATTTTTTAGTTTTCAACTTTTATATGTTTTTTATTTGAGCTGAATTATGTTCTTACCATGGTAGTTGAACGGTCAAGGCTTCTGGACAGTCTTGACTACACGAGGGACAGGATGCTCCTCTAGGAATCCTTCGTGACGATCCACAAGTTAGGATCGCACTCACGAATAAACAAAATAATAAATAACGATGAAAAATTTGTCTCGGCATACTTGAAAGACTTGAGTAAAGAAATCCTGACGATTCTTTATAAACTCGTATATGACGGATGCAGCAAGGACATGCAATTGTGAGAACAAAAATGTTTTCCGGGTTGCATCAATTACTTCCTGTATACATTCATTAATTCTTAAGCGAATCATTTGTTTATTTAGTTTTTTTTAACAGTTACTTCCATATTCTTTCAATCTTTAGGCAGGGTGACGACATAATATCGCAGAAGTCTTTGGATGTGGTGAAGACACTTATACATTTTCTCAAAGAACGTAAGTTTATGTTATATATTACAAAGAATGTATTTTAATAATATGATACGTGATAATATTATACGTGTATAATTTTAAAATTATCTTTATTCACCAAAGATGCTAGAGTAGAAGGATTATTTCGACGAGCAGGGCGTCGCGAACTCCGACGACATATTCTAAATTCGCTGAAGAAAGGTCATAAACCACATTTTGAAGATTCGAATAATGCGGCTCTGGAATGTGCGGCGGCTCTACAAATTTTTCTCAGCCGCCTAAAAAAGCCGATTATGCCGCAACACGTACAAGAATTGATCCTTGGTAAATAAATGATAAATAAAAGTTATAAATGCAATTAAATTAAAGTATAAGCGTACGACAATGAGACAGCATTTCTTATAATTGTAATTTATTTATCGTTTAAAATGCGAAAACGCAATGATCATCAACAAACGTTTACAAATTCGTTGTCAGCAAAATATCAGGACTTGTAAATTACAGTATTGTAACGTCAAGTCTAAAATTAAAATTTTATGATGAATGATAAATTTGTGACAGTCTTTCTGTCTAATTTTTAATAATAGATTATAATTATTTTAATAATAGTTTTTTATAATAATTATTTTAATATTATTCAATTTTTAATATTAGATTGAAAACTTTCTATAAATGATATAAGCAAATTTTAAATAAATATCCTATAAAATAAATATCTTATGTATGAATAGCTGACAATCCAGGTGTTGAAGCACAAGTTATCGCGCAAGATGCTTTAGGACTTATTAGACAGGATGTTGGTGGTCGTCACGGCGAACTCTTGATTCATGTCTTAGATCTCTTAAGGCACTTGACTCTATCAGGACCCCCATCTGAGTGTTCCGAATTACGTGGATCTCCTTTGCCTGTCGCACTTTTGCCAGTGTTTTTTAATTTATCTGTAAACATTTTTTTAAATCAATCTATTTTACATGAAAACTTTTAACATTGAAATCTATATAATCCAATTATATCTTAACATTGAGAATTTTATATATATTCTCTCTTAAATCTCTTTCTTTTCATTTTGTATGAAAGAAATACACATTTAATTTCACACAGTGATCCTTAAAAATATTTTTCAGGTAATTTATTTTAATCTTACTTTATAGCCCGGTGATTTGACGAGATGGAAGCAGGTGGCAACTAGATTCAATGAATTAATTACGGAAGCCGCTGCACAACTTCATCGAGACGAACGACGTGGCATTCATACAGAAGCTGTATTAAATTCCACGGCGAGTTACACTGATGTAAGAAATCTTTAAGAAAAGCAATTAAAAACTTCTTGGCTTAACTTTGAATTAACTTAGTTATTCTAACTAAAATAATTTTCAATAAATTAGAATAATTATCATCATCTATTATTCTACTTTTAGACAGCTTCAGCTTCGCTAGAAGAGTCTGAAGAATTAACGAGATGGCAGGGATTCTCATTATTATATCCTATTGTCCGACTTAGAGATCATTGTAATGCTTGTAAGATATTGATGTCAAATCTCTTATATCTCTCTTATATTAATCTCTTAGTATACAGAATATCCATTATTATCGCACATAATTATTTTAATCTATTTCTTATTAAAAAAAAAACTTTGATAGACGTATTAATAATTATCCATTATTATCGCACATAATTATTATTTTAATCTATTTCTTATTAAAAAAAAAAACTTTGATAGACGTATTAATAATTTAGTGTTGATTAATGATTCACTGTGTAAAATTTTGCTGACAGGTCACGTTGGTGAGATGGCACGTATTCTTATTACACCGTTACAACGTCCAATCGTCGGTCGGTTACATCCGGCAATTGTTAATCCTAATTAAAAATTTAATAATCGAATAAATGTGCTATTTTTTAATGGAAATTATTGTATTTATATCATTGAAATTTGTCTATGTTGTCTAAATTGATTGAACAATTCAATTATAATTCACAATTAAAATATTGTCTACATGCTATTGATGAACAATAATAATTTTTGATCTAAAGCTAGTAAATTATATCTGTAATGGAGAAAGATATGTTCATTTAAACAATTAGGAATTATTTTCAAATACATATATTTTCATAAATATCTTTCAGTGCTTCTATACATCAAACTGCAAATAAAAATTTGATATACATTATAAATAAATTATATTATAAAATTTTATACGATAAAAACAATTTATTGCTAATTACGCGAGCAAAACGTAGATAAAATTTCTTTGCATGTACAAGATGTGATCAAAGTGTGCAATTAAACCTTGTGACTTAAATTTCAAAATTTAACAGTATGCCATTTTTTATGAAATGGTTTAGACCAACTTCCTTTAGGTACTCCTAAAATGTAACTGTGTAATTCAATCGCACACGATATTTTCAGGTGCATTCTTCTATGATACTATGATGATTGAAAATACATAAAAAGTAAAAATTATTTCATAACAAGCACGTGTATGGAACTACGCTTACATATAGGAAATTCTAAAGAATACAACGAAATATTAGAGACATATTCCTTTAAAAATAATATTGTCTCCTCTTATTTGAAATTAAAATCATTATTGTTGATAATAATCCTTTTAATCCTTACTCTGGATTCTTTTTTTAAAGAGAAAAAATATTGACTATTTAAAATTGAATTAAAAGAAACAAATTTTTATGAATTTTTTACTTAATTTTTAAAAATAATTTTTTATATTTATATTTATTTATTTTTATATTTCAAAGAAAGCACAAATTTTTATTTTATAAATAAAATATAAAATTCGCCGATTAAACTTAAAAGAATTCGTTTTACAGAATATTTGTCACGATTACGCATGACTGTTCTCTAGGACAGGTAAACAATAGGTGTGGACAATAGAAAATGCTACTCATTTCTTTCGCGTAGTATTAACCGAAGCAAGTTGCCGCAGTGCTCAGAATCAATTATCGCGCTAATTGTGGCTACGACCAAGAGAACCACGATCGTTGCGTGGGTGATTTCGGTGTAGTTGGCACAGATGAGGACGGTGTTCCAGTGTTTTTTTGCTCATTGAGTTGATTTTTTAGCCTAACTTTCTCATTCGTTTCAGCTTGCATTTTTTGCTCGTACTGCCGTACATCTTCCAAAGTCATGTCATACCATTCGTCGATCCAAGCAAAAGCTTGTCTATGACCCAGCAATAGAATGTCCCTTATACACTAAAATCATAAAGAACAAAATAATCAACACTCAAATAAATGTATTTTTATTAGAGAAGTTTCTATTATTTTTTTAAATATAATTTGCATACAATTTGTATGGCAAGAAATCAAACTTATATTATTTTGTATCACGTATTTTTAAATAATCATGATGCTACTTATATAACTGTGGAAAAGAATATCACTGAAATATAAAGCAAAAGAATGATAATTAGACAAACTTACTCTGTGTATAAAATCCTCGACTCGTGTTTGCATACCCCAGACTTCAAACGAGGCATGAACTAATTTGTACGAGCACATTATGGGTTGTGTTGTGTCCCTCCAATCTTCAACCAGGGGACCCCGGCCCGTTCTTTTAGATTGGAAGTACTTTGGATCCTGTTATGATTAAGATATCCCAATTAAGACAAAATCTAATATTAAAAATTAAATATGCATAAATTTTCTAAGCTTACCTCTTCCTCTTTGTAATGTTTCGCGGAGATCTCGTCGTATGCAATATCCACAAAATCGACTTCTCGATGAATCAATTCAATGGGCGACAATCCTAAGCACTGCAAATTAATAGTATATAATAGTATAAAATAGAATAATTATTATTATTTCATTATATTATTCATTACTACAAAAAAGCAACAACAAAACATACAAAGTAAATATGATATAAATAAATAACAATAAATTATTTACATTTTCTGTGGAGCCGTTGTTATCCTCGTATCGTGTATTTATCGCTATATGAAACTTTGGTATAAAGGAACACTGGAAAAAAGAAATTTAAGAAAAACAAGAAATTTTATAGCAATATTTTATAATAATATTTATGCTGAATGCTACTTACAGTATACTCTGCAGTCAACAGGAACAAATAAACATGTAAGAAAATAAAAATGTTAACAAAATAATTTAACTTTTCTTCTTTTAAATTGAAAAAATATAGAATTTAATCATCCTTATCAGTGCTAAAAGAATCCAATTTCTAAAAGCATTGATTGACTATGAAATTCAATGAAAGATTAATTGTGATAAATTATATAAATAAAATAGAATATACCTGTAATAGTAAAGGGATAATAGTTCCATGCTTTCTCTGTTACATAAAATATCCGTGGTAGAATAGATTGTATCCAATATGGGAGTTTGCTGCAAAAAAACAGAACATTGTTTTTAAAAAATGTATTATAAAAAATGTATTATAAAATCACTATAAGCTTGTTCTTTATCACTGCACTAGAAATGCACTAAAATTTACTTTCTCATTTTCATTAAATTCATTAAATTTCAAATACAAAATATATTTTATTTTAAGAATAAGTGTATCCTAATTCTATCAAAAAATAAACTTTACAATATCTAATCAGCTACTTATATCTTATGTATTAAGCTAATGGTAAGCAAATTGATCAATTAAATTAAGAGTTATCAAAAATATAAGATTGTCATTTTAAAATTTTGACTATAATTAATCAATTTAATTACCATTTAAGTTTTTCTATATGCCTTAGGGCTTAGACACAATAAAAGAAATAAGAAACAAGAAATTAAAAGTAAAGAATTAAAAATGGAAACTTAAATTTTGACATATAGAAATCTCTAAATGCTCTAATAAGAAGATATAAAAAAAATACTATATACTAATAAAAAATATCAAGGAGTTTTTTATTGATCAAAAAAATAATTTTCTGTTTTAATTCTTTATAATCAATTCCTTATTCCTGTTCACTGTGTCTATTATATTCTGAATTATACAGTCTTTATATATTCAAAGATAAAATTTACCTTGACAGATGGATCCTTTTTTCAGTGTACTGTCCCTTTCCGTGAACAGGATCTTCACAAGCATTATTTTCTACTACTTCCACCCCTTCATCATTGTCAGATTGCTCATGACTATGTCTGGCGATCATGTATAGTTGGCCGATGCGGTACTATACAAAAAAATTGATTGATCATTTATAAAGAAATCATTTATAAAGATCGCCTCTCAAAAAAAAAAAGAATAAAAAAAGAATAAAAGAAATTAACAAATAGACAACGATATAATGACAATCTTCTGGGAAATAGACAAACACTTTCCTTCGTCAAATAAATAATTAAGTAATCAAGTATGACGTGCGAAGGTTACCTCTTCCGTAGTAAGCGGCATGCAAATGCGATACTCTTTCGTGAGAACCATTCTTGATCGCGCAATGATTAACCGACTCCGTTTACACTCGGGTGTGTCCCCACTGGATATCCACGCGAAGCAGGATTTGTCTTCACAAATCGCACTTCTCCGCGTTTCGCGTAAACACAATGCCGAAGGTTCGCTTTGCCGATAAACAACTCCGCGGCTACGACGACGGGGTGAAGTTGGTTGCGCTTCGCACGGTGATCGATGCTCAGACCGGCAACTCACGGGCGAATTCCCCCTAGACGGGCGCGCGCTCCCACGTAACAGTTCACGTGTTACGTGTACAAAAATCGTGCAGGCAGCAACAAATTCGCGTCGTGAGTCGTGAGCAGTTGTGAGGCACAATGTGCAGGTAACATTGCCGCGCGCTGGTGCGACATGCGATGGTGAAGCGGGCAGGACTGGGAAGCGGCGTGTGTGCAGCTGCGAGGTCTCGGTGCGAAGGAAGAAACACGGGCAGGAGATCGCCGACAATCGATGCCAATGGCCTACGAAGCGTTATGGCACGAATACATGCAGATGCCCGTGGTGACACGGGCCTACACCACAGCTTGTGTCATCACGACCCTCGCCGTGGTACCTATCTTTCTTTCTTGTCTACACGTTGACGTGTAATAATTCCGCAACGTTCCCGCGACCGTCGTCGTCATCATCGTCGATTACGGCGATGATGACGACGACGACGATGACGACCTCCGGATAGACGAATCTCGATGAGAATCTTGCGTTACTCGATCTCCGAATCTTAATATTCACTAATTCTCGTTCGAATTTGCTAAATTTTACAAGTTCGAAATCGCCGAGTTTCACGCTTGTACACTCATAATGACTCAGCTGATATCATCCTTGCCTCATATCTAATGATTAAAAGTGACATCTAAGAATCACGCAGATAGAAGTATTTTTTGTGATTTTTTTGTGTGTCCGAGAGTGATGGATCTTTTAATTGATGAATAATTGCATCTATGAAGTGGAATTACTAAGTATTTTAGAATTATTTAGTACTCAAGTTACTACTCATCAATAATATAACTGATTTTATAAATGTTTCAGCAATTAGACTTGGTATCTCCATTCCAACTCTATTTCAATCCTATCCTTATTGTGGAGCAGTATCAGGTACGGAAACAGATATGCAAATATATACAAAATACTTGAGTTTATTATATAAGACAGTCAAAGTTGTTATTGTTAGAAATAAGTTTATATATATAGATTTATCTATCTATCTTGTATAAAACAATTGATTTTGATTTGTTTCAGATATGGCGATTAATAACAACATTTCTGTTCTTCGGAAATGTTGGGTTCAACCTATTATTCAATATGATCTTTACATATCGATATTGCCGTATGCTGGAAGAAGGGTCCTTTCGCAGAAGAACAGCTGATTTCGTGATGATGTTCATTTTTGGTGGAATATGCATGATTGTATCCTTGGCAAAATATCAAATATAATTTTAGTAATTATAACTATTAACAGCATCATTTTGTTAATAATTAATATTTTATTGATAAAGTTATATTTCTATCTTAATAATGATTATAATTAAAAAATAAAATAACATAAAATAAAAAATAGCATTGACATTGCATTTGAAGAGGATATCTATTGCTGTGTTTATGAAAAATACTTTTTAATGTCCTTAATTATCTACAGACTTTTGCATTTTTCGTCAATTTGCTATTTTTGGGACATGCATTCACGATAATGTTGGTGTATGTATGGTCACGACGAAATCCTTTTGTCAGAATGAACTTCTTCGGACTGTTGAACTTCCAAGTAAGTTCATATTTAAGATAATTCTGACGTTTCTTTATTATTATTATTGCAGTTTATGCAGTTTAGAGTCAGTTAATGCATCATTATTCTGGATTATATTCAACAAATGATTTATTCTGTTATGATTATTGATTTCTTTAATTGATTTGCAGGCTCCATATCTACCGTGGGTGCTGTTAGGCTTTTCTGTATTGCTTGGTAATACGATATGGGTCGATCTTGTAGGAATGGCAGTAGGACATACTTATTATTTCGCGGAGGATGTATTCCCTCGATTAAGAGGCGGTTTCCGAATTTTGAAAACTCCGCAAATACTGTAAGTAACGTAACACTTACTTACTTTTTATTTAAAATAAAACTAATTGTTAAGACAAATTAAAACAAATTACAATTTATTTAATTAAAATGTCAACCTAAAGTTTTGTCAAGGAATGAAGTCGGATAGCAATAAACAAATGAAGATGAAGAAGATGAAGATAATATATATATATATATATATATATATTTTTTTTTTTTCTTAGTAAGACTTTGTTTGACGCACATCCCGAGGATCCAGATTATATGCCACCGCCGGAAGACCGGCCAGGCGGTTTCAATTGGGGACAGGAAGCCAATGTGCAATGATCGAAAAAAATTCAGCATTCTCTTTCTAGTGCTGGTTTTTATGTCAAATTGCTCGAGGACATTGCAAAAGCGTCATTGTTCCTTTGGAATTACCAACAATTTAGTGCCCGAATTTGTACGCGAAGATGTATATAATGAGATACACGTAAAGAATAATACAGGGTGTATAAGATCGGGCGATTTCATTTTATTAAAGATCTTCCAAAAAAGTCTAAAGTTGATAATTTTTTACCAAAAATTCGATAGGAGTTAATTAAAGATTTCATCACAAAATTGCGATTAGTATACGGCAGTCTTTAATAATCGAATTAAGAAAAAGTTTATTTCAAATTGCTTAAAAGAAATTACACGCGAGAGAAAGCGCGCGTATTTATACACTCTGCATATAAACGAAAATACTAGAGATACGCACTTAAGCCTATCATTGATTTTCTTAAATTCCACATTCTTAAATGCACATTTCTACATATTTCTCGATATTCATTTTTACATATGGAATCCAGTTTCCAGTTGATGATATTAATTCTTTCAAAATCAAGCGTTATGCTTTTAGCACTCTTTTGCAGAAATACAATGGATTAAATTTATTCAAGGTACATACAAGGCGTTGCAAACGTGTTTCAATCATAAATTCTTCAAATCTAAAGTGAGTTAAATTGTTAAAAAAAAAAAATCAATATCAATAATTTTAATTATTAGATAATGAATCCAAACTGTTTATATACGACCCTAAAGAATAGTGTATAATAGTTTATTTCATCCCAAACATATTGTAGCGATTTTAGTGATAACAAGTATTAAAATTTCCATAGATTTATATTGAATTCAGAATTCTCCAATTCGATAGACATAGCATATGCATGCGAGTGCGACTAAAATTGGCATTCCGAGGGTTAAGACCCGTTTATCACGAATGTGAACTTCCAATCCTGCATTGGAAGTTGTATAATTTTTCACTCGCAAGCTAATTAGATTTACTATTATTGAAAGCGTCACTTTTGTAAGATATCTGCGATCGGTAGTAATTTTGTGATACACTTAACCGTGCTCCTAGTTCTTGCAAGTATCGATGGGAGAAAGAAAAAAAATGCCATTGTGCAAGGAAGACTATTTTAAAGTGTACTAAAGCATTTATTTATATTTATTATCGTAGCAAAGTGTAATCTAGGCAACATCTACAAAGTACAAATCGTTAAATATAAACTAAAGAATTAATATATATATATATATATACATACACATTTCCCACATACTTTATTCATACGTGTATATTATGTACTATATGTATGAATACAACGGAGACTTGAATCGATTATAATTAATAACCATCGCTTCTTTTTACTTTTTATCTTTTTACTTTTATCTTTTACGAAGACGATGGAATAGTACGATTTTCTTTTCTAACTTCAATCCATTAGTCAATTATTCTGTCGTAACGATTTTAAGTTTTATTTCTTACATCCTTTAATAATGACTTTTGAATTTTTAAAAACATAAATTAAATTTTAGTGTATTTTTGCATCTTTATATTTACATTTTTTTTCTTTTTGAAAAAGATGAACATCACTTTACCAAGTGTGATTAATCAGTTTAAGTATAACTTTTTCTGTGATTCTCGTGAGTGCTATGTGCAATGATATCCTAAGCTAAACAATGAATTTTTAATACAGATCATCTGTAAATGTCAAATGCAATTTATTTGCAGAATACCGATTTAGACAAAGAAATAAGAAATTTAAATTCCCGCGCGATTGTAAGGAATAATTGTCATTCTCTCTAATCGCGATTTTTAATATCTTAAGATGAATGCTTTGATTTTTTATTTTTTTAAATACTAATTATTCGAATGTTGATATTCTAATTTCTTAGATTTGCACATATGTATTTTTTCTTATATTTGGCTTCCAGGATTATGGGATGTTTTTTTGCACGATATATTCCTTAAATTCTTAGCTCGATCAATACTTAATATATTATATTTATAAATGTATCGTGGATGTTGCGATTCTGGATTTTTAATTTTGAGATGGCTAATTGTTTCTTAAACGTTAACATTGTTATTCTGATCAGTGCAATTATTAATAATGATTACATCCTTGATCGATTCCTGTTAGATATTTATATTAACTCTTTCAATATTTCATTAAATATAAGATATCATAGAATGTTCTCGATAATTTTGATTTGTTTGGTTTTTGAATATTTTTTATTTTATTTTTAAATATAAATATATACAGTATACAATTAAAGAGAGTGACAAATTTACCGAAAGTAGACGTGTGATATGTGACACATAGATGCTGAAAGAATGAAATCAATCAATAAGCATCAATAAGCACATCCACAATCGCCAAAGAGTACGTTAGTAATTATCAGAATTGTAAAAAAATAAATAATGAAGAATAAGAAGTGATTTTACAAAACCATTTATTTCGATTTAAATAATAAATGATTAGCGTAATAGGATTAATATAATGATGTATAACTAAATACATATACGCAATGACATGGACTATAATACAATGATCGTTAGGGTTCTATTGTACACTTGTTCCTTATTGTTTTATCATATCGCCACCGTTGCTAAAAGCACCGTGATATCGTCTGGCTTACCACCTAAAAGATTCGAAATCTATTTTTGCATGCTCTTTTGTAAAATATTCTTAAACTTAATATCTATTATTAAAACAAATTCAGTACAACCAATAAAAGAAAAATTTCAACAACTTTTAATTTTTTTTATAAGAAAGATTACGGCGTATTACATTTTAAAGATATTTTTACACGAAACAATTTCTTTTTCTTTTATATTTATAAAAATGCTACTGCTTAAAACATGGTGTAAATAATAGTTTCTTTTTTTTACATACCTATTGCATCGATCCCATTTTCCCGAGCATTTTGAGCAAACGGAGACATAAAAGCGCCGTCAAAGGCCAAACGACGCGCCATCCACGCTATCGTGTTAGCGACGCATTGTATTTTCGTTGGATCTCTCTCGCCTTCGACCTTACGCATCTCGGTGACTAGCAACTGGTCAGGCACATTGTCAAATACCCCGTCGGTTGCCAGAAGGATTACATCGCCATCTTCGACTCCGAAACTCGAAGTGTCGGCGGATTCTGGACTGCAAAGGAAAGAAATGTAATTATAATTATTTTTCAAGATTAATTTTCATAGCATTATATAATATAAATGTAATATTTGCAAATAGAATATATAAAATACATAATAAAAAATAATCTACCTGTCGCGAAGTACTAGATCAGAGTGTCCTGGAGGTGGCAGCGACAATTGGAAAGGAGTATTAAAATAATGTTGTTGCTCTAAGGACCGATGTACTACCTCTCCCCTTCGTACGACTACAAACCCGCTATCTCCTATATTAGCTGCATAAATGCTGCTTGTCTCTTTGTTGAGGACTATTACGCACGCGGTGCTGCTGCCTATATACCAAAGAAATTATCAATATCAGAAACAATTTTTGAACATTTTTAATTTTTTTCGCTATGATAAAATATGACCGAAAAATGACTGAGTATATCATCGCTTTGGATGCAGATGGCACCTAACAGTGCAAATCAAGCTTATATTGATTTCATTATTATAATAACAAAAATGAAATATCTGTTCATTGTCATAATTTTATTTAGATGACTATGAATTTAATATAGAATGATTATTTCAGACCAAACGATTAAAGTTCAGACCAAACTCTCTCCTAGTAAAAGATTATAATTGCCCTCCGTACTCAAAAATCTTTATGGCAGGCAATTATATGATATGTTTTTCATAGCAAAGCATAGCAAGATTAAATAATTCTGACTATTACATCTAATTTTCTTACATATAATTGAAGATTATCTATTTACCTAATATTGGTTGTTTGTTTTCTAATAATTCATAGTAACTACGTGCTAATAAGCCGGCTGGTTCTGTAGGTGTGAATCTGCCCATGGAGACTAGCCTCTCGCATGTCCTCATGAGGAAATTAGAAAACTCTCCTGGATCGATTCCGTAATGTCGCCATCCTCCTACACCATCAGCCACACCTGAAATATTTATGAAAATAAATAAATGTAATTGTTAATTAATTTTATATTTTTACATAAAAAAAATATATATTTTATATGAAGTATAAGAATTTATAAATGTAACTACATGAAATAAAATAATTAAGTTTAAACTCAGGATCCATATAACAAAACTTATACATAGCATTATCTC